>NC_072002.2:1572500-1575000 GCF_028885655.2 Pongo abelii
GGCCCACCGCTGACCCGGCTAGCCGGCCCTGCTCCCGCTCGAGCCGCCTGCTGCTGGGGCCCGCGGGCCTGCTGCTCTCTCGCGCGTCCGAGCGTCCCGACTCCCGGTGCCGGCCCGGGTCCGGGTCTCTGACCCACCCGGGGGCGGCGGGGAAGGCGGCGAGGGCTACCCTGCCCCCGTGCGCTCTCCGCCGCGGGCACCCGGGGCGGCCGTGACAACCCCACCCCCGTCGGCTCCGTGCCGTGCGTGTCAGGCGTCCTCGTCTCCGCTGGGTTGTCCGCCGCCCCTTCCCCAGAGCGGGGGACGGCCGGGGCCGATCGGCTCGCTCGCCGGCCGGCTGGCCGACTCCCCGCTCCCGGGGGCTCTTCCGTGATCGATGTGGTGACGTCACGCTCTCCCGGGCCGGATCCGAGCCGCGACGGGCGAGGGGCGGACATTCGTGGCGAATGGGACCGTTCTTCTCGCCCCGCCCGCGGGGGCCCCTTGCCTCTCCTCCGTCCGCCTGCCGGTGGTGCGTTGGGAAGGCGTGGGGTGCGGAACCCGGCCTGACCTGGCTGTCCCGTCCCCGCTCTCCGCTTCGCGGGGTGGGTCGGCGGGGTCCTCTGACGCGGCGGGCATCCCTCGCTCTCGCCTCCCGCGGTCGTCGACTTGCGGGCGGGCTCCCTCCGCGGCGCTGGGGGTGCCGTCCCGCCGGCCCGTCGTGCTGCCCTCTCGGGGGGTTTCGCGCGAGCGTTGGCTCCGCCCGGGCCTTTGCGGTGCTCCTGGAGCGCTCCGGGTTGTCCCTGAGGTGCCCGAGGCCGAGCGGTGGTGTGTCGCTCCCACCCCCGGCGTCCCCTCCTCCGGTGTCCGCGCGTGGGTCCCGAGGGGAGCCCGTCGGCGTGGGGTTCGAGGCGGTCGAGTGAGATGAGATGCGCGCCCCTCCCGCGCGGGGAAGGGCGCCGCCTGGTCCGGCGAGCGCACGTCCCGTGCTCCCCTCTGGTGGGTGCGCGAGGGCCGTGTGAGCGATCGCGGCGGGCTCGGGCCGGTGACGCGTGCGCCGGCCGGCCGCCGAGGGGCTGCCGTTCTGCCTCCGACCGGTCGCGTGCGTGGCTTTGCCTCGGAAGCGACGCAGGAGGCGGGTGGACGGGGGGGGCCTTGTGAGCCTGCCGGGCCCCCGCCCTGACCGCGAACGCTCGAGGTCGCCGCAGGCGCGCTTCTCCTCGTACCGCAGGCCCCCTCCCTTCCCCGGGCGTCCCCGAGCGCCTCTGCGGGCCCGACGAGGGGCGACTGGCGGGTGGGGAGTGTGACCCACCCTCGGTGAGAAAGCCTTCTCTAGCGATCTGAGAGAGGTGTGCCTTGGGGTGCCGGATCTCCCGGCCTGCCGCCTCTGTCTCCTTCTGCCTTTACGGTAGCGCTGTCGTAGCGACTCGCGCGCAGAGGATCCTCCTCCTTTTCCCCCTCGACGGGTTGAGGTTGGGGAGAGCGAGGGTTCCGCCGGCCACCGCGGTGGTGGCCGAGCGCGGCTCGTCGCCTGCTGTGTGGCCCGCGCCTCCCCCTTCCGAGTCGGGGGAGGATCCCGCCGGGCCGGGCCCGGCGTCCCAGCGGGTTGGGACGCGGCCGCCGCGAGCGGTGGGTGTGCGCGGCCTTCCGTCCGGCGCGTGACCCCCACCTCGGCCGCGAGTCGGCTCTCCGCCCGCTCCCGTGCCGAGTCGCGAGCGGTGCCGACGACCGCGTGCGCGTGGGCGCGGGGTTGGGCCGCCTGGTCCCGGGAAAGCGTCCCACGCTTGGGGACGCGCCGGTCTCCCGGAGCCGGGACCGGGTCGGAGGCTGGACGAGAATGACGAGCGATGGATGCGGCCCTGGCGTCGGGTTGGTGGCTGTGGTCGCTTCGGGGCCCCCGGTGGCGGGACCCGGGGCTCGTGAGGCGGGTCTCGGTGGGTGCCGAGGGCCGTCCGGCGTCCCAGGCGGGGCGCCGCGGGACCGCCCTCGTGTCGGTGGCGGTGGGATCCCGCGGCCGTGTTTTCCTGGTGGCCCGGCCGTGCCCGAGGTTTCTCCCGCCGATCCGCCGCTCTGCGGGCTCCCGGGTGCCCTCGCCCTCGCGTTCCCCGGCCCTTGGCTCTCTGTGCCCCCCTTCCCCGCCCGCCGCCCGCCGATCCTCTCCCCTCCCCGAGCGGCTCGCCGGCTCGACGTCGGTGGTGGCCTCGTCTGGGACCGAACCCGGCACCGCCTCGGGGGGCGCCGCCGCCGGCCGCTGGTCGGCCCGGTGTCCCCGTCCCCCGGCGTGCGCCTTCGGGACCGGGTCGGCGGCCCCCCCGGCGTTGGGCCCCGGTGGGCTCCCGGAGAGGGGTTTTTTGAGGGGTCGGCCTGTGGCGCGTGCGGGGGAGAGAGGGTTCCGGGGGGCTGGCCGCGACTGCGGCGGCGGTGTGGGGGAGCCGCGCGGATCGCCGAAGGTCGAGTCGGCCGCTCCGGGTGCCGCGCGGGGGCCGCCTTCGCGCTCGGAGGCTGCGGGCGGTGAGACCCC
>NC_072002.2:1587500-1610000 GCF_028885655.2 Pongo abelii
GTCCCGGCCCTCGCGCGTCCTTCCCCCTCTTTCCTCCGAGGGTGGCGGGAAGCGGGCGGCGGCGAGGCCCGGGGCGTCCCCACACACGGGCGACCTCGGCTGGCGGCCGCTCCTGTTTCGGACCTCCGGGGTCGATCGGCGGCCGCCCGCGAGCCCCGGACTCGGCAGGCGGCCCGCCGTGTCCCGGGTCGACCGGCAGGCCGGCCGCTGGCCGTTCCCTCCGCGGGCTGCGGTGGATCGCTGCGAGGGCGCCGATCCCCGTTCACGCGCGGGTGCCCTTCACCGGCCTCGGCCTTCGGTGGAGCTGGGACCACGCGGAACTCCCTCTCCTACATTTTTCTCTGCCCCATTTGGAGTTTGCGTCCGCGGGACTTTTAAGAGGGAGGGAGTCGCTGTTGCCGTCGGCCAGTAATACTCCCTCTTGTTTTTTTTTGGTCGTGTGTGTGTGTGTGTGTGTGTGTGTGTGTGTGTGTGTGTGTGTGTGTGTGTGTGTGTGTGTGTGTGTGTGTGTGTGTGTGTGTGTTTCCCCCGCCGCCCCCATTCTTTCCTTCTTCCTTCTTTCTGGAGACGGAATCTCGCTCTGTCGCCCAGGCTGGAGCTGGAGCGCGGTGGTGCCTCCTCGGCTCGGCGCCGCCGCTGCCTCCAGGGCTCTCGAGCGAACAGCAGTTTTTGTATTTTGAGCGAAGACGGAATTTCACCATATTGGCCGGGCTGGTCTCGAACTCCTGACCTAGCGATTCCCCCCACCCCTCCCCCTCCCCCTCCCCCGCCTCCGCCTCCCAAAGCGTGCCGGGAGTACGGGTGTCGGCCACCGCGCCCGGCCGATTCCTTCTTGTTTTCAATCTTCTTTTCTGCACGCTGCTGTGTGTGAGCATACGTATATCTAGCTAGATAGATAGACACATAGATACGGACACACGGACACGTACCTACACCGACGAAAATAATCTAGTGATAAAACTAGACATTTCCATCATTCACACATGTGTATAGGATAGATGTTAATTTTAATGGATGAACGTGTATGACGTAAACACCCATGTCATTTACATATACCCGTATATGTATATCCTTCGTTTATTATGGATTAACAATGTTCGTGTATTTATTTTCTTTTCTTTTGGGGCCTGCCTGATCTTCTCACTCTGGGCTCTGGTGACCTCAGGCTCCCAAGTAGCTGGGATGGGACTACAGGGATCTCTTAAGCCCGGGAGGCAGAGGCGAACGTGGGCTGTGATCGCGCGCCTCCACTCCACCTGGGCTGGGCTGGGCTGGAGAGAAAACGGTGGATTGTCATCTTCATTACCTTACCTTTTAGCTTTATTCGTACCCTCTTATTTGCTTCTTTATTCTCATGGGTTATTCTAGGTCATTGTCATGTTCATCGTTTGCTTGCTTGTTTCATTGGTTTCCTTCCTTCCCTGCCTTCCCGGCGGGGTCTTCCTCTGCCTCCGTCGCCCGGGATCACCCCAGCCTCGACGATTTCGACCGACCGTCCGACCGAGCGGCCGTCCCGCGTCTCATCCCTCCCGTCCCCGTTCCCTGGGACTACGGGTGTGCACCACCACACCGGGTGACTTTTATGTTCTTCCTCATGTCTCACGTTTTCCGTAGGTAGGGAGGCAGGTATCTGTGGATGTGTGGATGTGAGTGAGATGGGGTCTGGGGTTCTGTCGTGTGGCCCGGGCTGGTCTCGGACTCCTGTTCTCGAGCGATCCGCCTGCCTGCCTCGGCCGCCCGCGCTGCTGCTGTGACAGGCGTGAGACGCTGCACCTGGCTCATTCTATAGTTCCCTGCCTGCCTGCCTGCCTGCCTGCTTGCCTGTCTGTCTGTCGATCGTCTTCTTTTTAGTACGGGTGTGCTCTCGCTTTGTTGTCCACGCTCTGGGCACACGTGATCGCTTTTTAAACTTCTATGATTATTATTATTGCAGGTGTCGTCTCACACGTCGAGGTGATCTCAAACGTCTACGCTCCGGCCATCCTTCCACGTCGGCCTCCCGGAGTGCTGGGATGACACGCGTGGGCACGGTACGCTCTGGTCGTATTTCTCGTGGGTCGGTTCTTTCCGTTTTACGCACGTGGAATGCGAACAGATAAAATTTTGAGACGCGTCTCACCGATCTCTCCCCTCCCCCTCCACCTCCCCCTCCCCCTCCCCCTCCCCCTCCCCCTCCCCCTCCCCCTCCCCCTCCAGACGGAGTTTCACTCTTGTCGCCCAGGGTGGACTACGATGGCGTGATCTCGGCTCGCTGCGACCTCCGCCTCCCGGGTTCGAGTGATCCTCCTGCCTTGGCCTTCCTGAGGAGCTGGAATGACGGGGAAGCGCCATCGTGCCCGGCTGACTTTTATATTTTTAGTACGGATGGGGTTTCTCCGTCTTGGTCAGCCTGGTCTTGAGCTTCCGACCGTTGGACGATTTTAACTTTCTTGGTGGTTGCTTTTCTTTTTCTTTTTTTCTTTTCTTTTCTTTCCTTCTCCTCCCCCCACCCACTCCCCCTGTCCTCCTCGTCCTCCTCGGCCTCGTCCTCCTCCTCCTCCTCCTTTTTCATCTCTTTCAGCTGGGCTCTCCTACTTGTGTTGCTCAGTTGCTCACGCTGGTCTCCAACTCCTGCCCTTGACGCTTCTCCCCTCACACCCACCGTCTGGTTGTTGAGATGCGCACCTCTTGTAAAATGGAAAAGATGAAAAAAATAAAGACGGAGGTGAAAAGCACGGAGTGAACGTGTCTCTTGCCGTCTCCCGGGGTGTCCCTTGGACCCCGAGAGACGGAGGGAGCTTGGCTGAGTGGGTTTTCGTGGCTGAATCCTCCCGAGGGCCTCCTTCCCTCTCCCCCTTGTCCCCGCTTCTCCCCCGGCCGAGGCTCCCGCCGCCGCCGCCGTGGCGTTTTCCGTAGGAGAGCTGTGGGAGAGGACCGACGCGGCTTCCGGATCTAGATCCCGCCGGACGTCTCTGGCTCGGCGTCCCCCGCCGGCTACCTGCCGCCTTCCGGGGAGCTCTGAGGCGCGTGCCCCCGGCCCCCGTCACGTCCCGCTACCCTCCCCCGGCTGGCCTTTGCCGGGAGACCCCGGGGGAACCGCGTGGACGCTGCTTTCCGACCCTCCGGCGAACACTTCCGCCGGATGCCCCGGGTGGGCCGGATGGGATGAGACTGGACCGCTCCGGACCGTGCTGTTCTTGGGGGTGGGTTGTCGTACAGGGTGGACCGGCGGCCCCGGCGTTGGAAAGGGTGCGCGGGGGTGGAGCTGTCACGTGGGATGCCCTCCTTCCCCTCGGCCTGCCTTCGGCTTCCTCGGGCGTGAAGACGACTTCCCGTCACGACCACTTTTCTCCCCTTTCTCCACCACACGGATGAGACGCGTGAGAGGGAGAAACAGCTCCATAGATACTGCTGACCTTCATTTGTGGAATCCTCAGTCACCTACACACAGACAGGTGACTACACGGGGACCCAAATCGGACACCGTTTCCGGGTCCTCATGGTGGGATTCGTCGGTCTCTCTCTCTCTCTCTCTCTCTCTCTCTCTCTCTCTCTCTCTCTCTCTCTCTGTCACACACACACACACGATTTCCGTATCTAGTTCACAAAGCACACTCACTTACCCTTTCCCCGGTACGCAGGCTGAGTGAAACTCACCCCGCCCTCCACCCGTCGGCTGACGAAACCCCTTCTCTATGATGTATGAACGAGACGGTCTGGGCCGGGCACGGTAGCTCACGCCTGTCACTCCGGCACTTTGGGAGGCCGAGGCGGCTGGATCGCTTCAGGCCGGGAGTTCCAGACCGACCGCGCTGGCCGACGCGGCGAAACCCCGTCTCTCTGAAAAATAGAACGGTGAGCCGGGCCTGGTGGCCTGGGCTTGGGATCACGACTGCTCGGGAGACTGGGGCGGGCGAGTGGCTCCGACCGGGGAGGCCGAGGTTGCGATGAGCTGAGATCGTGCCACGGCGATCCGGCCTGGATGACGCAGCGAGACCCTGTCTCGATAGAATCGTAATATTATTAGAAGGTGACTTGTGCCTGGTGATGGCCGCCTGTCGTCGCGGCTGAGAGGCTGCGATGAGGAGAAGATCGCTTGAGGCCCCGCGGGTCGAGGCTTCGGTCGGTCGGCCGTGACCCGCTGTAACCTGGGCGGTCACCGGTCGAGGACATAGGCCCCCTCCCCGTTTTCCTTTCTTTTCTTCCCTTCTCTTTTCTTCTCTTTTCTTCTTTCTTTCTTTCTTCTTTTTCCTTTCCTTCTTCCCCTCTTTCTTTCATGCCTTACTGCCTTCCTGCCTTTCTTCTTTCCTCCCTTACTCCCTTCCTCCCTTCCTTCTTTCCTCCCGCCTCGGCCTCCCAAATTGCTGGGATGACTGGCGTGAGGCACCGTGCGTGCTTGGCCTAAAGAGACACCCTTTGAGAGTGAGACACGGGGAGCGCCTCCCGGTGATCTGATGGACTGATTGATTTAGAGACGGCATCTCACTCTGTCACCCCGGCAGTGGTGCCGTCGTAGCTCACTCACTGCAGCGTGGACGTTCCTGCACTCGAGCGATCCTTCCGCCTCAGCCTCCAGAGTACGGTACCCGGGACCACGGGCACGCGCCACTGTCCCCGGACCGTTTTTTTCTTCCCCCCCACCCCGAGACAGAGTTTCGCTCTGGTTGCCTAGACTGCGGTGCGGTGGCGCGATCTTGGCTCGCCGCAACCTCTGCCTCCCGGGTTCGAGCGATTCTCCCGCGTCGGCCTCCCGAGTAGCTGGGATGGCGGGCGGGCGCCGCCACGTCTGGCTGATGTGGTATTTTTCGTGGAGGCGGGGCTTCTCCGTGTGGCTCGGGCTGGACTCGAACTCCCGACCTCGGGTGATCGATCCGCCCTTCCCGGCCTCCCGAAGTGCTGGGATGACGGGCGTGAGCCACCGCGCCCGGCCTTCATTTTTCAATGTTTTTCCACGGACGGGGTCTCCTCGTTTTGTTGCCACCCTCCTGACCCGGCATCTCAGAGTGCTGGCGTGACGGGCGTGAGCCACTGCGCCTGGACTCCGGGGAGTGATTCACGACCATGACCGCTGGACTGATTCTTTCTTTCTTTCTTTCTTTCTTTCTTTTCTTTTCTTTCTTTCTTTCTTTCTTTCTTTCTTTCTTTCTTTCTTTCTTTCTTTCTTTCTTTCTTTCTTTCTTTCTCTCTCTCTCTCTCTCTCTCTCTTTCTTTCTTTCTTTCTTTCTTTCTTTCTTTCTTTCTTTCTTCCTTTCTTTCTTTCTTATTTATGGATGGATGAATTCTTTTAGTATTGATTTGTGTATTTCTTTTCAGACGGAGTCTCGCTCTGGGCGAGGAGAGGCGAGGCGCATCGCTTTGGAAGCCGCGGCACCGCCTTCTGAAGCCCCATTCATATGCACAGAGCCCTATTCCCTTCCTGGAGTTGGAGCTGATGCCTTCCATAGCCTTGGGCTTCTCTCCATTTAGAAGCTTTGACAGGCGCAACCCCACCCAGAGGCTGGCTGCGGCTGAGGATTCCTGGGTGTGCTGGGGCTGGAAAGTGGGTCCCCTATTTTGGATACCTCGGCCGAGACATCCCCGGGCCCCCATCGCTTGCTCACCCTTTGAGATCCCCAGCCTCCGCCACCTTGCAGGCTCACCTCTTACTTTCATTTCTGTCTTTCTTCCTTTCTTGCGTTGGAGGAGGGGGTGGGGGAATGAGGGGGTGTGGGGGGGGAGGGGGTGCGGGGTGGGGACGGAGGGGAGCGTCCTAAGGGTCCATTTAGTGTCATGCCTATTTCACCACCACCACCACCGAAGATGAAAACAACCGTCGGCTAAATACCACCTGTTCTCATCTACAACTGGGAACTCATAGATGAGAGTTCTTGCGTGGGCAGAACGAGGGGGACCGGAGACGCGGGAGCCTACTTCAGGGAGGAGGGGTGGAAGGAGAGACAGCTTCGGGAAAAAAACAAAACACGAAAACTACCGGACACGGCGCTGAGTATCCGGGTGATGAAATCATCTGCACACTGAACACTGAACCCCCCCCCCCACCCCGTCACAAGCTTAAGTTTACCTATGACATAACACTCTTGCCCATGTGTCTTCGAACAAGAAATAAAAGTTAGAGGGGAGAGGGGAGAGGAGGAGAGGAGGAGAGGAGGAGAGGAGGAGAGAGGAGAGAGGAGAGAGGAGAGAGGAGAGAGAGAGAGAGAGAGAGAGAGAGAGAGATTGAGAGATTGAGAGAGAGAGAGAGAGAGAGACAGAGAGAGAGAGAGAGACAGAGATAAAACGAAACACCCGAAACACTAACGTTCACTGACAGTGCAGCATTTGGGCCTGTTCTTTTTTTTTTCTTCTTCTTTTCTTTTTTTCGGACTGAGTCTCTCTCGCTCGGTCACCGAGGCTGCGGTGCAGTGGCGCTCTCTCGGCTCACTGAAACCTCTGCTTCCCGGCTTCCAGTGATTCTTCTTCGGTAGCTGGGATTACAGGCGCGCACCGCCACGGCCGGCTGATATTTCTATTTTTTGTAGACGCGGGGTTTCTCCGTGTTGGCCACGCTGGTATCGAACCCCTGACCTCAAAGGATCCGCCTTCCCGGGCCTCCCGAAGTGCTGGGACGACAGGCCTGAGCCGCCGGGATTTCAGCCTTTCAAAGCGTGGGCCCTGCCACCTTTCGCTGCGGCCCTGACGCTCAGAATGACGTGTCCTCTCTCCCATAGGTGGACTCCTTGAGTCCCCTATGCCGTTGCACTCTAGCCTGGGCGGCGAGAGCCAAACTCCGTCCCCCCCACCTCCCCACGCAAAAAGTAAATACATACATAAAGAGATAAGTAAGTAAGTCAATCGATAAAATCTCTACACATCACCTAGAAGTGTGTGTTCCCCTGAGTGATTTCTGAGAAATGGCACTGTACGCTGAACGCGGTGGCTCACGTCTGTCCTCCCGAGGTCGGGAGCTCCAGACCAGCCTGGCCAACATGGTGACACCCCGTCTCTACTGATAACGCGATACTGAGTAGGCCACGGTGGGGCGGGCACCTGTCGTCCCAGCTACTCGGGAGGCTGAGGCGGAAGGAAGAGTCGCTTGAACCTGGCAGGCGGAGGTTGCGGTGACCCGAGATCGCGCCACTGTGCTACAGCCTGAGCGACAGAGTGAGACTCGTTCTCCAAATAAATAAATAAATAAATAAATAAATAAATAAATAAATGAGTAAATAAAAAGTAAATGAAAGAAAGAAAAAAAGAAAAGAACAGAAAAGAAAGAGAAAATGAAAGAAAAGGCACTGTATCGCTACTGGGCTAGGACCTTCTCTCTTTCTATCTGTTTCTCCCTGTCTCTCCCTGTTCGACTCTGTGTTTCTCTCTGTGTCTCGTTCTCTGTCTGTCTGTCTGTCTGTCTCTTTCTTTCTCTCTGTCTCTGTCTCTGTCTCTCTCTCTCTCTCTCTCTGCCTGTCTCACTGTGTCTGTCTTCTGTCTTACTCTCTTTCTCTACCCGTCTCTCTGTCTCTCTCTCTTTCTCTACCCGTCTCTCTGTCTCTCTCTCTCTCTCTCCCTCCCTGTCTGTGTCTCTCTCTCTCTCTTTCTGTATCTGTTTCTCTCTGTCCATCTCTGTTTTTCTCTGTCTGTCTCTTTCTCTGTCTGTCTGCCTCTCTTTCTTTTTCCGTCTCTCTCTCTCTCTCTCTCTCTCTCTCTCTCTCTCTCTCTCTCTGTGCCTATCTTCTTTCTTACTCTCTTTCTCTGCCTGCCTGTCTCTCTCTCTCTCTGTCTCTCCCTCCCTGTCTGTCTCTCTCTCTCTCTCTCTGCCTATCCTCTGTCTTACTGTCTTTCTCTGCCTGTCTGTCTCTCTCTCTGTCTGTCTCTCTGTGTCCGTATCCTTCTCTGCCTGCCTGTCTGCCTCTCTGTCTCTCTCCCTCCGTGTCTCTCTCTCTCTCTCCGTCTCTCTCTCTTTCTGTCTGCTTCTCTCTGTCTGTCTGTCTGTCTGTCTCTGCCTCCCTCTGTCTGTCTCTCTCCCTCCCTGTCTGTCTGTTTCTCTCTCTCTCTCTTTCTCTGTCTCTGTCTCTCTCTCTTTCTGTCTGTTTCTCTCTTTCTCTGTCTGTCTGTCTCTCTCTTTCTCTGTCTCGCTGTCTCTCTCTCTGGGCCTGTCTCTCTGTCTGTGCCTATCTTCTGTCTTACTCACTTTCTCTGCCTGTCTGTCTCTCTGTCTCTCTCTCTCTCTCTGTCTGTACCCCTCCCTCCCTGTCTCTCTGTTTCTCTCTCTCTGTCTCTGCCTCTGTCTCTCTCTGTTTCTGTTTCTGTCTGTCTCTCTCTGTCCATCTCTGTCTTTCTCTGTCTCTCCCTTTCTGTCTGTCTCTCTCTCTCCCTCTCTGTCTCTCTCTGCCTGTCTCTCTCACTGTGTCTGTCTTCCGTCTTACTCTCTTTCTCTGCCTATCTGTCTGTCGGTCTCTCTCTCTCTCTCTCTCTCTCTCTGTCTGTCTGTCTCCCTCCCTTTCTGTTTCTCTCTCTCTCAGTCTCTCTCTCTCCGTCTCTCTCTTTCTGTCTGTTTCTCTCTGTCTCTGTCTGTCTGTCTGTCTCTCTCTCTCTCTCTCTCTCTCTCTCTCTCTCTCTCTCTGTCTGTCTGTCTCTCTCCCTCCCCGTCTGTCTGTTTCTCTCTCTCTCTCTCTGTCTCTGTCTGTTTGTCTCTATCTCTCTCTGTCCATCTCTGTCTTTCTCTGCCTGTCTCTTTCTTTCTCTCTGTCTCTGTCTCTGTCTCTCTCTCTCTCTCTGCCTGTCTCTCTCACTGTGTCTGTCTTCTGTCTTACTCTCCTTCTCTTCCTGTCCATCTGTCTGTCTGTCTGTCTCTCTCTCCCTCGCTTTCTGTTTCTCTCTCTCTCTCTCTTTCTGTCTGTTTCTCTCTCTCTCTCTCTCCCTGTCTGTTTCTGTCTTTCCCTATCTGTCTGCCTCTCTCTTTCTTTTTCTGTGTCTCTCTGTCTCTCTCTCTCTCTGTGCCTATCTTCTGTCTTACTGTCTTTCTCTGTCTGTCTGTCTTACTCTCTGTCTGTCTCTCTCCCTCCCTTTCTGTTTCTCTCTCTCTCTCTCTCACTCTGTCTCTCTCTCTCTTTCTGTCTGTTTCTTTCTCTCTCTCTCTCTCTCTCTCACTGTCTCTCTCTCTCTTTCTGTCTGTTTCTCTCTCTCTCTCTTTCTGTCTCTGTCTTTCTCTGTCTGTCTGCCTCTCTCTTTCTTTTTCTGTGTCCCTCTGTCTCTCTCTCTCTCTGTGCCTATCCTCTGTCTTACTGTCTTTCTCTGCCTGTCTGTCTCTCTCTCTGTCTGTCTCTCTCTGTCCGTCTCTGTTTGTCTCTCTCTGTCTGTCTGTCTGTCTCTCTCTCTGTCTGTCTCTCTCCCTCCCTGTCTGTTTCTCTCTCTGTCTCTGTCTCTGTCTCTCTCTCTTTCTGTCTGTTTCTCTCTATCTCTCTCTGTCCATCTCTGTCTTTCTATGTCTGTCTCTTTCTCTGTCAGTCCGTCAGACCCCCCGTGCCGGGGAGGGCCCTGCCCCTTCCACGAAAGTGAGAAGTGCGTGCTTAGGTGCTTAGGGAGGCCGAGAGGAATCTAGACAGACGGGCCTTGCTGGGCTTCCCCAATCGGTGTATGATTTCGGGAGGTCGAGGCCGGGTCCCCACTTGGATGCGAGGGGCATTTTCAGACTTTTCTCCCTGTCACGTGTGGCGTCCGTACTTCTCATAGTTCCCTGATAAGCTCCTCGACTTAAAAAGAAACGGTGAAGGCCGGGCGCGGTGGCTCACGTCTGTCATCCCAGCACTTTGGGAGGCCGAGGCGGGTGGATCACCTGAGGTTGGGAGTTCCAGACCAACCTTGCCAACACGGCGAAACCCCGTCTCTACTAAAAATACAAAACTGAGTCGGGAGCGGTGGGGCAGGCGCCTGGAATGCCAGCTCCTCCGGAGGCTGAGGCGGGAGAATCGCTTGAACCTGGGAGGCGGAGTCTGCAGGGAGCCGAGATCGCGCCACTGCACTACAGCCCAGGCTGTAGAGTGAGTGAGACTCTGTCTCTAAATAAATAAATACATACATACATACATACATAAATACATAAATACATAAATAAATGAATGAATGAAAAAATAAATTCTTTTCTGTGCTGACTGACATTTGCGGGCATCGGTTGTCTTCGGGCATCACCTAGCGGCCACTGTTTCTGAAAGTCGGGGAGACACGGAGGGAGGTCTCGCCGACTGCACCGAGCCTGGGGCAACTGGTTTCTCGCTCTCCCTTCTGGAGGCCCCTCCCTCTCTCCCTCGTTGCCTAGGGAACCTCCGCCCTGGCGGGGGCCCTATTGTTCTTTGATCGGCGCTTGAGTTTTCTTTGTGTTTTGGTTTCTTGACCGCGCATAGACTCTCCTACTTGGGCTTTAGGAAGGGTCAGTTTAATTTTCAAGTTGCCCCCCGGCTCCCCCCACTACCCACGTCCCTTTACCTTCATTTAGTGAGTCGGCGAGGTGGGTTCCCCCCGAAACCCCCACACCCCGCCTCCCAACACCCTGCTTGGAAACCTTCCAGAGCCGCCCCGGTGTGCCTCCGTCTTCTCGCCCCTTCCCCCACCCCTTGCCGGCGATGATCTCATTCTTGCCAGGCTGACATTTGCATCGCTGGGCCTCAGGCCTCACTCAGTGGCCACCGTTTGTGAAGATGGGGGCGGCACGGTCCCACTTCCCCAGAGGCAGCTTGGGCCGATGGCATAGCCCTTGACCCGCGTGGGCAAGCGGGCGGGTCTGCAGTTGTGGGGATTTTCCCCCAGCTTCCCTCCTCAGGCCTCCCTTCCTCCCTCCCTCCCTGCCTCCCTAGGAAAGCTTCACCCTGGCTGGGTCTCAATCACCCATTCTCAGGATGTTTTCGTTTCTCCGCCCTCCAGCCGGCACAGTTTCACAACGGGAAAGGCGTCACAGCTCTAGTCTGGGCCTTCTTAGTATTTGCCCCAAACAGAAACGCTTTCTGAAAACTAACACTTGGCTCACTTAAGATTTCCAGGGACGGTGCCTTGGCCCGTGTTTGTTGGCTTGTTTTGTGTTTGTTCGTCTTTTTCCCTTTGCCTATGTATTTCTTTTCAGGTGAAGTAGAAATCCCCAGTTTTCAGGAAGACGTCTATTTTCCCCAAGACATGTTAGCTGCTGTTTTCTCCTGTTGTTAACTAGCGCTTTTCTGAATCTCTCCACGTGCAGTGAGAGCCGGTGGAAGTGTACTATCCTTCATAACATCTTATTTTCTAGAAATCCGTAGGTGAATGCTGCTGCTGCTCTCGCTGCTGCTGCTGCTCTTGTTGCTGTTGTTGCTGTTGTTGTTGTTGTTGTTGTTGTTTTCAAAGTATAACCCGGCCACCGTTCATGGGATCAAAAGCATTATAAAATATGTGTAATTATTTCTCGAGCACGCCCTTCCTCCCCCTCTCTCTGTCTCTCTGTCTGTCTCTGTTTCTCTCTTTCTCTCTCTGTCTTTTCTCTCTCTCTCTCTCTGTCTCTCTCTGCCTGTCTGTTTCTCTCTCTCTCTCTCTGTCTCTCTCTCTCTCTCTGCCTGTCTGTTTCTCTCTCTCCGTCTCTCTCTCTCTCTCTGCCTGTCTGTTTCTCTCTCTCTCCGTCTCTCTCTCTCTCTCTGCCTGTCTGTTTCTCTCTCTCTCCGTCTCTCTCTCTCTCTCTGCCTGTCTGTTTCTCTCTCTCTCTGTCTCTCTCTCTCTCTCTCTCTGCCTGTCTGTTTCTCTCTCTCTCTCTGTCTCTCTCTCTCTCTCTGCCTGTCTGTTTCTCTCTCTCTGTCTCTCTCTCTCTCTCTGTCTGCCTGTCTGTCTGTCTCTCTCTCTCTCTGCCTGTCTGTCTCTCTCTCTCTCTCTGCCTGTCTGTCTGTTTCTCTCTCTCTCTCTCTCTCTCTCTCTCTCTCTCTCTCTCTCTCCCTCCCTCTCTTTACCTGTCTCTCTCACTGTGTCTGCCTTCTGTCTTACTCCCTTTCTCTGCCTGTCTGTCTGTCGGTCTGTCTCTCTCTCTCTGTCTCTCTCTCCCTGTCTGTCTGTCTGTTTCTCTCCGTCTCTCTCTGTCTGTCTCTGTCTTTCTCTGTCTGTCTCTTTGTCTGTCTCTTTCTTTCTCTCTGTCTCTCTGTGTCTGTCTCTCTATCTCTCTCTCTCTCACTGTGTCTGTCTTCTGTCTTAGTCTCTCTCTCTCCCTGTCTGTCTGTTTCTCTCTCTCTCTCTCTCTCTCTGCCTGTCTGTTTCTCTCTCTGTCTCTCTCTCTGTCTATCTTCTGTCTTATTGTCTTGCTCTGCCTGGCTGTCTGGCTGGCTGTCTGGCTGTCTCTCTCTGTCTGTCTGTCTCTCTCTCTCCCTGTCTCTCTCTCTCTCTCCCTGTCTGTCTCTCTCTTTCAGTCTGTTTCCCTCTGTCTGTCTGTCTTTCTCTCTCTCTGTCTGTTTCTCTCTGTCTGTCTGTCTGTTTCTCTCCGTCTCTCTGTCTCTTTCTTTCTCTCTGTCTCTCTGTCTGTCTCTGTCTCTCTCTCTCTCTCTCTCTCTGCCTGTCTGTTTTTCTCTCTCTCTCTGTCTCTCTCTCTCTGCCTGTCTGTCTGTCTCTCTCTCTCTCTCTCGCCTGTCCGTCTCTCTCTCTCTCTCTCTGCCTGTCTGTGTCTCTCTCTCTCTCTCTCTGTCTCTCTCTCTCTCTCTCTGCCTGTCTGTCTCTCTCTCTCTCTCTGCCTGTCTGTTTCTCTCTCTCTCTCTCCCTCCCTCCCTCCCCCTCTTTACCTGTCTCTCTCACTGTGTCTGCCTTCTGTCTTACTCCCTTTCTCTGCCTGTCTGTCTGTCGGTCTGTCTCTCTCTCTGTCTCTCTCTCCCTGTCTGTCTGTCTGTCTGTCTGTTTCTCTCCGTCTCTCTCTGTCTGTCTCTGTCTTTCTCTGTCTGTCTCTTTGTCTGTCTCTTTCTTTCTCTCTGTCTCTCTGTGTCTGTCTCTCTCTCTCTCTCTCTCTCACTGTGTCTGTCTTCTGTCTTAGTCTCTCTCTCTCCCTGTCTGTCTGTTTCTCTCTCTCTCTCTCTCTCTCTCTCTCTCTCTGTCTATCTTCTGTCTTATTGTCTTTCTCTGCCTGTCTGGCTGTCTGGCTGTCTGGCTGTCTCTCTCTGTCTGTCTCTCTCTTCTCTCTCTCTCCCTGTCTCTCTCTCTCCCTCCCCCTGTCTGTCTGTCTGTCTGTCTCTCTCTCTCTCTGTCTCTGTCTGTTTCTCTCTGTCTGTCTGTCTTTCTCTCTGTTTCTCTCTGTCTGTCTGTCTTTCTCTCTCTCTCTCTGTCTCTTTCTTTCTCTCTGTCTCTCTGTCTGTCTCTGTCTCTGTGTGTGTGTGTGTCTGCCTTCTGTCTAACTCTTACTCTCTTTCTCTGCCTGTCTGTCTGTCTCTCTCTGTCTCTCTCCCTTCCTGTCTCTGTTTCTCTCTCTTTCTGTTTCTCTCTGTCTCTGTCCATCTCTGTCTTTCTCTGTCTGTCTCTTTATCTGTCTCTCTCTCTTTCTGTCTTTCTCTCTTTCTGTATCGTTGTCTCTCTCCGTCTGTCTCTCTCTGTCTCTGTCTCTCTCTCTCTCTCTCTGTCTGGCTGTCTGGCTGTCTCTCTCCCTTCCTGTCTCTGTTTCTCTCTTTCTGTTTCTCTCTCTGTCTCTGTCCATCTCTGTCTTTCTCTGTCTGTCTCTTTATCTGTCTCTCTCTCTTTTTGTCTTTCTCTCTTTCTGTATCGTTGTCGCTCTCCATCTGTCTCTCTCTGTCTCTGTCTCTGTCTCTCTCTCTCTCTCTCTCTCTCTCTCTGTCTCGGTCTCTGGCTCCCGCTATCTCCCGCCCTCTCTTTTTTTTTTTTTTTTTTTGCAAAATAAGCTCAAGCACATCTAATCTAATCCATTACCAAGGCCTGAATTCTTAACTTCTGACATCCCAGATTTCCTCTCCCTACAGAATGCTGTACAGAACCGGCGAGTTGATTTCTGGACTTGGATACCTCATAGGTACTACATATGAATAAAGATCCAACCCTCAAATCTGGGGTTGCTTCTCCCTCGACTGTCTCGAAAAATCGTACCTCTGTTCACCTAGGATGCTGGGATGGTTTTCTCAATGTGCATCTGCCCGTGTCCTGCGTGACCTGTGACCGAGCCCTGCCCGTTGGGTCTCAAATATGTATCCGCAAACACTTCTCTCCATTTCCACAAGTACCCACGGCCCCTTGTGGAACCACTGGCTCTTTGAAAAAAATCCCAGAAGTGGTTTTGGCTTTTTGGCTAGGAGGCCTAAGGCCTGCTGAGAACTTCCCTGTCCGGGATCCTGTGTGAACAAAAGTGTCTCTGCTGGGAGCTGGGACCCTCGGGACCATGCTTGCTGGCGCTGGATGAGTCTCTGGAAGGACGCACGGGACTCCGCAAAGCTGGCCTGTCCCACCGAGGTCAAATGGATACCTCTGCGTCGGCCCGAGGCCTCCAACGTACATCACCGTCACCAACCGTCACCGTCAGCATCCTTGTGAGCCTGGCCAAGGCCCCGACTCCGGGGAGACCCTTAGGAGCCCGGCCTTCATCGGCTACAGTCCAAAGGGATGGTGACTCCACCCACAAGGTCCCCACTGAACTGCGAAGACGTGGAGCGTAGGTCAGAGAGGGGACTAGGAGGGGAGACGTCCTGACAGGCGATGAGTTCCCTAGGCTCTGGCCACCCCACCCACGTCCCACGTCCCACATCCCAAGTCCCGGGCACCCACGGGACACCGCCGCTTTATCCCCTCCTCTGTCCACAGCCGGCCCCACCCCACCAAGCAACCCACGCACACACGCTGGAGGTTACAAAACCACACGGTGTGAACAGAGCCTGACGGAACGAGAGCCCATTTCACGAGGTGGGGGGGTGGGGGTGGGGGTGGGGCTGGGGTGGGGGTTGCGGGGTCTGCAGAGAGCCCGAGTCTCCCTCTCGGGTGGCTGACAGGCTCGAAATGAATATCGCTTCTTGGGCGGAGGGGCTTCCTTAGGCCATCACCGCTTGCCTGCAGCGGGACTACCTCTCACACCCTCCCTTGAGGCCACAAAATAGATTCCACCCCACCCCTCGACGTTTCCTCCGGGGGCCGGATGTATCCTGTTCGAGAGACCTGAGCCTGACGGGTTGAATGAAACACCTTTATTGGCTTTGTGTGTTTGTTTGTTTCTGAGATGGAGTCTTGCTCTGTCCCCCATGCTGGAGTGCAGTGGCGTGATCTCAGCTCACGGCAACCTCTGCCTCCTGGGTTCCAGTCATTCTCCTGCACTTGAACCAGAGAGACTGCCACCGTGGCCGGCTCATTTTTTTCTTTTTACTAGACACGGGGTTTCGCCCTCTTTCATTGGTTTTCACTGCAGATTCTAGATTCCAGCCACACCTCCTCGTTCTGTGCCACAGAAAGACTTTTTTTTTTTTTTTTTTCTTAAAAGCACAACATATCTGCTTGATTTGAGTGGCTTCCTATATCATTATCATTGTGTTAGAGATGAAGAAAAGGTATTAAACACCGTGCTAGTGATAGTCAAAGTGAAAACAAAAGAACGGCTATCTATTTTGTAGTTAGAATAAAGTGGCTCAGTATTGAGAGCTACCTAAATATGTCAGCATTTAAACTCTTCCTAGTAAAAGCTTGCCGATCTGAATAATCCTCCTTTAAACACAATTTTTGATACGGTTAAGTTTTTTTAAGAATGCGACTCCTGCGAAATAGCTGAACGGACGATACACATTTAAAAAGCAAACGACACAAGGATCAACCAGACTTGGGAAAAAATCAAAAAACAACACAAGTCTCATGAAGAACTGAGTTCTTAAAATGTCACGGAGAACACGGCCGTCGGAAGAGAAGGCAGTATCGGCAAGTTGATTGTTACATTGGTCAGCGATAGCTAGCACTATTATGTTTTTGGCCATCTTTCAGGAGATGTAACTACTACAGCAGAATGAGATATCACCCACTAAACAACATAGTCACAAATCAAAAAATGTTTTAGTAATCTAATGCTTCAGATTCAGAAGCAAATCCAATGAAAAAACTCCACTGCTGTAACAATTAACCCACCCCAAAGATAACCGTATCTGACAAGAAAACGACCACAGGCTTATGACTTCAGAATTATACTTTCTCTTGATATTCATTTATGTATTTATTTATTTTTTTTATTTTCTTTTCTTGAGGGGGCGTCTCGCTCTGTCGCCCAGCGTGGAGCGCAATGGCGTGATCTCGGCTCACTGCAACCTCCACCTCTCCGGGTTCAAGAGATTCTCCCGCCTCAGCCTCCCGAGTAGCTGGGACCACAGGCGCCCACCACCACGCCCAGCTAATTTTTCTACTTTTAATAGAGGCGGGGTTTCACCATGTTGGCCGGGATGGTCTCGATCCCTTGACCTTGTGACCCGCCCGCCTCGGCCTCCCAGAGTGCCGGGATGACAGGCGTGAGCCACCGCGCCCGGCCTTCTCTTGAGGTTTTAACTATTAAGTCAGCCCAGAAAAATACAATAAATGTCAACAGTCAGTATGGTGTTGAGGCGGAAGTAGGACCACGCTTTTTCATATCTTATTCAGTTGCTAACCATACGACCCAGGTAGACATTTCCTGTGTGTCTACTGACACACAAGCACAGAACAGTGAAACAGAGAGACCGCTGAATAAAAGGGGACGCTCAGTTCTTCATAGTAACGCCATAGACTGGAACACTGTCACAAAGCAGCAGCTAGTGAATCGTTTCCATATTTTTTTCTATTATCCAATAAGTGAATGATGCTATTCCCTTCCAATCTCCCAAGCCCTTTTTGTCCCCATCACCGCTGCGGTGCTCGAACAAAAAGTAACAAATCAAGTAACAAAACTAAAGAAACACACACACACACACACACACACACACACACACACACACACACACACACACACACACACACCCCCCCTAAAGACAACTACGGTATCTGCAAAAGTCTGGTAGAAGACAGAAACTGTTGAGTATAAGGATCTGGTATTCTATTATCATGAGTTCATTTAAGAGTTTGTTCAAGACATACATTTCATAAGAAAACATCTTAGTTAGAAGTTATTGACCAGCGTGTACCATCCCTAAGTATTCGTCACCAAATTCATGACAATAAAGAGCTATCTAACAAGAAAAATTAGCGAGTACCGGCACCATCCGTAAGACTTTGTCTTTACGCTTCCTGACCACTCACCATGCATTGCAATGTCTAGGACTGACTCTGATAGCATTTCGAAATCAAGCTAAGGCTTTGTCCAATTCTTCAGTGAAGACACACTCACGCCCTAAGACGGTATAGGCGTAAGCATCATTTGGATCCACCTCGATAGTTCTCTGGAAGAATTTAATGGCAATATCCTGTTCCCGTTGCAGACTGCAACGGGTCCCTGCAGCACACCAGGCCTCTGGCTGGAGAACTTTTATCCATGTCTGTGAAGTCTTTTGACAGAACTGAAAGAGCAACATCTTTCGGAGGATGCCAAAGTGTTGTAGTGTAGATCTCCATGCCTTCGACTCTATAATTCTCCCTCCTTCTAACCTCTGAGAATATTCTTTCAGGTCGCATGGACTCTGAAAGTTTAAAACGGGCCCTTCCAATTTGGCGCAGTACCCAACCGGTATTGTTGTCTTTATGCTTCCTGACCACTTACCATGCATTGCAATGTCTAGGACTGACTCTGAGAGCATTTCGAAATCAAGCTAAGGCTTTGTCCAATTCTTCAGTGAAGACACACTCACGCCCTAAGACGGTATAGGCGTAAGCATCATTTGGATCCACTTCGATAGTTCTCTGGAAGAATTTAATGGCAATATCCTGTTCCCGTTGCAGACTGCAACGGGTCCCTGCAGCACACCAGGCCTCTGGCTGGAGAACTTTTATCCATGTCTGTGAAGTCTTTCGACAGAACTGAAAGAGCAACATCTTTTGGAGGATGCCAAAGTGTTGTAGTGTAGATCTCCATGCCTTCCACTCTATAATTCTCCCTCCTTCTAACCTCTGAGAATATTCTTTCAGGTCGCACGGACTCTGAAAGTTGAAAACGGGCCCTTCCAATTTGGCGCAGTACCCAACCGGTATTCTAGTGGTGAGAAGGTAGATGGCTCAAAATATGGATAGCTTCTTTGCGGTGGTAAGAACACAAAGCTAAATAACCTTTCCCCCTTTCACGAAGAAGGCTCATCAAGCCTTCTGCCGCTGCTTTTTGTAGATGAAAAGCCTGAATCTGAGGTGTGATTGCGGCTCTTTTCTCTTCTGAAACGATGGAAGAGTCCAGTTTTGTCATTTCCAGGCTATCGTTTATGTTAGGTTGTGGTGTACCTCCATTATTAGTTCTACTTTTTGTTTTTCTGCTTGGGATTTCAGGTGGAAACTTCATTTTAAATTTTTTCCTATTATCCTTGGTTGTGGAGCTGTCACTAGTCAAGAGTCGCGAATTTCTTTGAGGTCGTGCATTTGGGGGAGACGCCATAGTGGGGCTCAACACCTGAGGCGTTCCACTCGTTTGTGGACCAGAACTTTGTGTTTTTGCAAGAATTGGAGTGACCTTTCGGCTGATTCCCCTCTGCGAGAAGACAGACTGTGTTCCGGTTTGGCCGATTCTGGCAACAGACTTTTTTGAAGGGGCTCCGGTGGGTGGCACGTCAATTACAGAAGGTGTCTCAAAGCGGTGTAGTTTTGTAAATAGGATCCATCTCCGGGACCCGAGGTTTCTACTGGCAAAGTCCCAACACTTGGGGTGAGTGGACCAACAGCTGCTGGCCCTCCTAATAAACTTCGACCGGTGTTTGGTTCATTTTGCACCTGTTTAGATCACATGGAAGTTCCCGTTCCCAGTGGGACAGTATCAGGTGAAATGACAGCTGAATCCATAGAAGACACTGGGGAATCTGTATTCAAGGAGTACTTTGAATTGGAAGATTCTAAACTCAATCTGTTTAATTCAATGGTGTCCTGGGGTGTTTCCGTAAGAACGGTCTCAGGCTGTCTGTGACATAAGCTAGGACGAGGTACTTGTGTGGGGCAACACTTGGACAGACAGTTGCCAAAGTTCTGTAAAGATGTGAATGGAAGTGTTTGGTCAGGATCTTGCTTTTTCACCTACTTCACATAATGATTCAAAGGGATACCAGAGGAAAGGATTTCAACTAAGGCCCTGTTGGTCACATTCGGATCCTTTGGCAAGCCGATCTGTCTTGCGATATGCGTGTCCCGGCAATGAGAGAGTAAAGCGAGCTGAATCACCAGACTCAGTAAAAATATCGTCATGGCTTTTCTGCTTAGGAAACACTCCACCCGATAAGATGTGTTCCCCTTCTGCAAGCTTGCTGAGATCCACGCAACATTTTGCAAGCCGGTATTTGCATGGCGGTGCAGTACCACTGTGTCCTTTCCAGAGTCTATATGCTTTATAGGCCTTTCCTGAGGGGTAAGGACAGGTCACCAGTGAAAACAAGGCTTCTTCTGAGTGTACTTCTGCATAAAGGCGTTCTGCGAGGAAAACCGCATCTCGGTAAGCGCAGCGGTTTAGTGCTTGCCATAGAGCAGCCTGGACGGGTTCCTGCAGCACCGTCATCCTCGAGGCTCAGGCCCACTTTCTGCAGTGCCTCAGGCATCCCCCCACCCCACACCGCCCGCACCCCACCGCCACCCCACTCCCGTAGCGGCTATGGCCCGGCCAGGCCAGCCCCGGCTCGTTTAAAGTCACCAGCGGGACCGTTCCCGGGGGATGGGGGAGGCCGAGCCCGAATGACTTCTCTATCCTGCCGACTCTGGAAAGCCCGGCCCCTTGTGATCCATTGCAAACCGAGAGTCACCTCGTGTTTGGAACACGGATCCGCTCCCAAGTTCAGTGGGGGGGATGTGAGGGATGTGGCATGTAGGACGAAGGACCCTCTTCCTTCTGATTCGGTCTGCACAGCGGGGCCTAGGGCTGGAGCTCTCTCCGTGCGGACCGCTGACTCCCTCTACCTTGGGTTCCATCGGCCCCACCCTGGAACACGGGCCTCGGCAGATTCTGGCCCTTCCTGGCCCTTAAGTCGCTGTCAGAAACCCCATCTCGTGCTCGGATGCCCTCGAATGACTGTGGCTCGCACCTCTCTGGAAACATTGGCGATCTCTCCTCTACGCGCGGCCACCTGAAACCACAGGCGCTCGGGACACTCGTGCTTTCAGGAGAGAATGCTGAGAGTCTCTTGCTGACTCTCTCTTGACTTGAGTTCTTCATGGGTGTGTGGTGAGGACGTAGTGAGACCAGACGTATTAACTCAGGCCGGGTGCTGGTGGCTCACGCCTGTAACCCCAACGCTTTGGGAGGCCGAGGCCGTAGGATCCCTTGAGGAATCGCCTAACCCTGGGGAGGTTGAGGCTGCAGTGAGCGAGCCATAATGGTGTCACTGTGCTCCAGTCTGGGCGAAAGACAGAGTGAGGCCCTGTCACAGGCAGGCAGGCAGGGAGGCAGGCAGGCAGGCAGGCAGGCAGGCAGGCAGGCAGGCAGGCAGGCAGGCTGGCAGGCAACAGTTGTACTATGTTCTTCTCAGGGCAGGAAGCAGAAATAACAGAATACAGCACTTCATTTTTTTTTTCCTTGGGACGGAGTCTCACTCTTGGTGCCCACGCTGGAGTGCAGTGGCACCATCTCGGCTCACCGCAACCTCCACCTGCCGTGTTCAAGCGATTCTCCTGCCTCAGCCTCCTGAGAGTAGCTGGGATTACAGGCATGGGCCACCACACCCGGCTGATTTTGTATTGTTAGTAGAGACGGCATTTCTCCATGTGGGTCAGGCTGGTCTCGAACTGGCGACCCCAGGTGATCTCCCCACCTCGGCCTCCCAAAGTGCTGGGATGGCAGGCGTGAGCCATCGCGCCCGGCCGGCTACACTTTTTTATTTTTATTTTTTTTTAGTTTTCAATTTTAATGTATTTATTTATTTGCTATTCTTTATTCATTCATTCATTCATTCATTTATTCATTTATTTATTTATTTATTTATTTATTTATTTATTTATTTATTTTCGAGACAGACTCTCGCTCTGTTGCCCAGGCTGGAGGGCAGCGGCGCGATCTCGGCTCACGGCAAGCTCTGCCTCCCGGTTTCACGCCATTCTCCTGCCTCAGCCTCCCGAGTAGCTGGGACTACAGGCGCCCGCCACCGTACCTGGCTACTTTTTTGTATTTTGAGTAGAGATGGGTATTCACTGTGGTAGCCAGGATGGTCTCGATCTCCTGACCCCGTGATCCGTCCGCCTCGGCCTCCCACAGTGCTGGGATGACAGGCGTGAGCCACCGCCCCCGGCCTATTTATCTATTTATTAACTTTGAGTCCAGGTTATGGAACCAGTTAGTTTTTGTATTTTTGTTTGAGACGAGGTCTCACCATGTTGCCAAGGCTTGGATCGAAGGATCCACCTGCGCTCGGCCTCCCAAGAGTGCGGGGATGACAGGCACGAGCCTACCGCGCCCAGACCCCCGCCTCCGCCCCCCCCCCCCCCCCCCCCGCTTGTCTTCCCGATAGTTTCAGGGCAGAGTGTTTGGCTTTGGCTGGCCTGCTTAAATTCATTCTAAATAGAAATTTGGGACGTCATCTTCTGGCCTCATGGACTGTGAGCTGAGGAGTCCCCTGGTCTGTGTATCACAGGACGGGACACGAAAGGAGGAGAAAAATCGTAACGTTCGAAATAGGTAATTTTGTGATACAGAAATACACGGATTCACCCAAAACACAGAAACCAGTCTTTTAGAAATTGCCTTAGTCCTGGTGTCTGTGCCGGTGATTCTTTTCGGTTTGGACCTTGACTGAGAGAATTCCCAGTCGGTCTCTCGTCTCTGGACGGAAGTTCCAGATGATCCGATGGGTGGGGACTTAGGCTGTGTCCCCCCAGGGGCCCTGGTCGATTAGTTGTGGGGAATCGCCTCCATCCTTCCCCGCACATCCTTCCCCGCCCCCCCCTAAGGGGATCCCAATTCATTCCCGGCTGACACTCTCATTGGCAGACGTCGGGCATCACCTAGCGGCCACTGTTGCTCTGAAAACGGAGGCCTCGCAGAGGAAGGAAGCACCAGGCCGCCTGCGCACAGCCTGGGGCAACTGTGTCTTCTCCACCGCCCCCGCCCCCACCTCCAAGTTCCTCCCTCCCTCGTTGCCTAGGAAATCGCCACTTTGACGACTGGGTCTGATTGACCTTTGATCAGGCAAAAACAAGCAAACACATAAATAAATAGAATAACACAGAAATAACTAACGAAATAAAATAAGTCAATACAATGCATTCCAATACAATACAATGCAACGCAACACAACACAACACAACACAACACAACACAACGCAACACAATACAATACAACACAATACAATACAATACAATACAACAGGCCGGGCGCGGTGGCTCATGCCTGTCATCCCATCACTTTGGGAGGCCGAGGTGGACGCATCACCTGAAGTCGGGAGTCGGAGACAAGCCTGACCAACATGGGGAAATCCCGTCTCAATTGAAAATACAAAATTAGCCGGGTGTGGTAGCGC
>NC_072002.2:1612500-1617500 GCF_028885655.2 Pongo abelii
CTCTCCTTTTCGTGTTTCTTTCCTCTCCACCTGTCTTTGAAAAAATGGAACGTTTAAGAAGTTTTCTTTCCGTATCTCTGTTTTTTAGATGGTCTCTCTTTTCTCCACTTTCTTCCTCCCTCCCTCCCTCCCTCCCTCCCTCTCTCCCTCTCTCCCTCCCTCCCTCCCTCCCTGCTCCCTTCCCTCCCTCCTTCCCTTTCACCATCTGTCTCTTTTCTCCATTCTCTCCCTCCCTCCGTCTTTCTCTCCCTCTGTCTGTCTCTCTCTGTGTGGATTCTGGAAGAGCCTAGGCATTCTGCCTCTCCCTGTGTCCGCAGCGACCCGCGACCGAGTCCTTCCTTGTGGGTTCTTTCTCCCTCCCTCCCTCCCTCCCTCCCTCCCTCCCTCCGAGATGCATCTCCAAACACCCAGACGCCGTGGGTTGTCTTCTGACTCTGTCGCGGTCGATGCGGGGACACGTTTTGGGGAGGCGTTTCTGTGGGGTTGGGGGAGAGGGGCTGCGTTTTCGGCCTCGGGAAGGGCTTCTCGACTCACGGTTTCGCTTTGGCGGTCCACGGGCCGCCCTGCCAGCCGTCCGGATCGGTCTCGCTGACGTTCGCGACGGTCGTCGGGCTCCATCTGGCGGCCGCTGTTAGATCGTGCTCTTGGCTTCCGGAGCTGCGGTGGCAGCTGCCGAGGGAGGGGACCGTCCCCGCTGTGAGCCAGGCAGAGCTCCGGAAAGCCCGCGGTCGTCAGCCCGGCTGGCCCGGTGGCGCCAGGGCTGTGGCGCGTCGCTTGTGAGTCAGAGCTCTGGCGTGCAGGTTTATGTGGGGGAGAGGCTGTCGCTGCGCTTCTGGGCCCGAGCCGGGCCGTGGGGCCGCCCGGGCCGGTCGACCAGCGCGCCGCAGCTCCCGAGGCCCGAGCCGCGACCCGCGGGGACCCACCGCGCGTGGCGCGGGAGGGCGGGGACGCCCTTCCCGGCTCGGTCGCGGGCCCGCGCGCGTCCTGGCCGTCTGAGGCGGCGGCCGAATATGTTTCCGGGTCCCCGTGGGGAGCCGGGGACCGTCCTGCCCCCGTCCCCCGCGTGCCGGGGAGCGGTCCCCGGGCCGGGCCGCGGTCCCTCCGCCGTGATCCTTTCTGGCGAGTCCCCGTGCGGAGTCGGAGAGCGCTCCCCGAGCCCTCGTGCGGCCCGGGAGGTCACACCTGGCCGGCCTTCGGTCCCTCGTGTGTCCCGATCTCACGGGGGGCCGGCCGAAACTGCTTCCGGGCCTCGCTCTGGAGACACGGGCCGGCCCGTGCGTGTGGCACGGGCGGCCGGGAGGGCCTCCCTGGCCCGGCGCCGCTCCCGCGTGTGTCCTGGGGTCGACCAGGGGGCCCCGGGTGCTCCGTGTCTGGCTGCGATGGTGGCGATTTTGGGGACAGATGTCCGTGTCGTGGGTGTCCTGGGCCGGCGGCGTGGTCGGCGATCGGGCCTCCTGCCCCCGGGGGAGATATATCTTTCGCTCCGAGTCGGCATTTTGGGCCACCGGGTTATTGCTGACACGCTGTCCTCTGGCGACCTGTGTCGCTGGAGAGGTTGGGCCTCCGGATGCGTGCGGGACTCTGGCCCACCGCTGACCCGGCTAGCCGGCCCTGCTCCCGCTCGAGCCGCCTGCTGCTGGGGCCCGCGGGCCTGCTGCTCTCTCGCGCGTCCGAGCGTCCCGACTCCCGGTGCCGGCCCGGGTCCGGGTCTCTGACCCACCCGGGGGCGGCGGGGAAGGCGGCGAGGGCTACCCTGCCCCCGTGCGCTCTCCGCCGCGGGCACCCGGGGCGGCCGTGACAACCCCACCCCCGTCGGCTCCGTGCCGTGCGTGTCAGGCGTCCTCGTCTCCGCTGGGTTGTCCGCCGCCCCTTCCCCAGAGCGGGGGACGGCCGGGGCCGATCGGCTCGCTCGCCGGCCGGCTGGCCGACTCCCCGCTCCCGGGGGCTCTTCCGTGATCGATGTGGTGACGTCACGCTCTCCCGGGCCGGATCCGAGCCGCGACGGGCGAGGGGCGGACATTCGTGGCGAATGGGACCGTTCTTCTCGCCCCGCCCGCGGGGGCCCCTTGCCTCTCCTCCGTCCGCCTGCCGGTGGTGCGTTGGGAAGGCGTGGGGTGCGGAACCCGGCCTGACCTGGCTGTCCCGTCCCCGCTCTCCGCTTCGCGGGGTGGGTCGGCGGGGTCCTCTGACGCGGCGGGCATCCCTCGCTCTCGCCTCCCGCGGTCGTCGACTTGCGGGCGGGCTCCCTCCGCGGCGCTGGGGGTGCCGTCCCGCCGGCCCGTCGTGCTGCCCTCTCGGGGGGTTTCGCGCGAGCGTTGGCTCCGCCCGGGCCTTTGCGGTGCTCCTGGAGCGCTCCGGGTTGTCCCTGAGGTGCCCGAGGCCGAGCGGTGGTGTGTCGCTCCCACCCCCGGCGTCCCCTCCTCCGGTGTCCGCGCGTGGGTCCCGAGGGGAGCCCGTCGGCGTGGGGTTCGAGGCGGTCGAGTGAGATGAGATGCGCGCCCCTCCCGCGCGGGGAAGGGCGCCGCCTGGTCCGGCGAGCGCACGTCCCGTGCTCCCCTCTGGTGGGTGCGCGAGGGCCGTGTGAGCGATCGCGGCGGGCTCGGGCCGGTGACGCGTGCGCCGGCCGGCCGCCGAGGGGCTGCCGTTCTGCCTCCGACCGGTCGCGTGCGTGGCTTTGCCTCGGAAGCGACGCAGGAGGCGGGTGGACGGGGGGGGCCTTGTGAGCCTGCCGGGCCCCCGCCCTGACCGCGAACGCTCGAGGTCGCCGCAGGCGCGCTTCTCCTCGTACCGCAGGCCCCCTCCCTTCCCCGGGCGTCCCCGAGCGCCTCTGCGGGCCCGACGAGGGGCGACTGGCGGGTGGGGAGTGTGACCCACCCTCGGTGAGAAAGCCTTCTCTAGCGATCTGAGAGAGGTGTGCCTTGGGGTGCCGGATCTCCCGGCCTGCCGCCTCTGTCTCCTTCTGCCTTTACGGTAGCGCTGTCGTAGCGACTCGCGCGCAGAGGATCCTCCTCCTTTTCCCCCTCGACGGGTTGAGGTTGGGGAGAGCGAGGGTTCCGCCGGCCACCGCGGTGGTGGCCGAGCGCGGCTCGTCGCCTGCTGTGTGGCCCGCGCCTCCCCCTTCCGAGTCGGGGGAGGATCCCGCCGGGCCGGGCCCGGCGTCCCAGCGGGTTGGGACGCGGCCGCCGCGAGCGGTGGGTGTGCGCGGCCTTCCGTCCGGCGCGTGACCCCCACCTCGGCCGCGAGTCGGCTCTCCGCCCGCTCCCGTGCCGAGTCGCGAGCGGTGCCGACGACCGCGTGCGCGTGGGCGCGGGGTTGGGCCGCCTGGTCCCGGGAAAGCGTCCCACGCTTGGGGACGCGCCGGTCTCCCGGAGCCGGGACCGGGTCGGAGGCTGGACGAGAATGACGAGCGATGGATGCGGCCCTGGCGTCGGGTTGGTGGCTGTGGTCGCTTCGGGGCCCCCGGTGGCGGGACCCGGGGCTCGTGAGGCGGGTCTCGGTGGGTGCCGAGGGCCGTCCGGCGTCCCAGGCGGGGCGCCGCGGGACCGCCCTCGTGTCGGTGGCGGTGGGATCCCGCGGCCGTGTTTTCCTGGTGGCCCGGCCGTGCCCGAGGTTTCTCCCGCCGATCCGCCGCTCTGCGGGCTCCCGGGTGCCCTCGCCCTCGCGTTCCCCGGCCCTTGGCTCTCTGTGCCCCCCTTCCCCGCCCGCCGCCCGCCGATCCTCTCCCCTCCCCGAGCGGCTCGCCGGCTCGACGTCGGTGGTGGCCTCGTCTGGGACCGAACCCGGCACCGCCTCGGGGGGCGCCGCCGCCGGCCGCTGGTCGGCCCGGTGTCCCCGTCCCCCGGCGTGCGCCTTCGGGACCGGGTCGGCGGCCCCCCCGGCGTTGGGCCCCGGTGGGCTCCCGGAGAGGGGTTTTTTGAGGGGTCGGCCTGTGGCGCGTGCGGGGGAGAGAGGGTTCCGGGGGGCTGGCCGCGACTGCGGCGGCGGTGTGGGGGAGCCGCGCGGATCGCCGAAGGTCGAGTCGGCCGCTCCGGGTGCCGCGCGGGGGCCGCCTTCGCGCTCGGAGGCTGCGGGCGGTGAGACCCCCCGCGTGTGTCCCGGCCGCGGTCGGCTGCGCCCGAGGGGTCCCGCGGCGTCCCCTTCCCCGCCGGCCGCCTTTCTCGAGCCTTCTCCTTCGCCTCGGCCTCGCCCGGGGTCTCGTCGTCTTCTCCCGGCCCGGTCTTCCGAATCGGTTCGGCGCGCCCCCGGGTGCGCCTCGCTTCCCGGGCCTGCCGCGGCCCTTCCCCGAGGCGTCCGTCCCGGGCGTCGGCGTCGGGGAGAGCCCGTCCTCCCCGCGTGGCGTTGCCCCGTTCGGCGCGCGCGTGCGCCCGAGCGCGGCCCGGTGGTCCCTCCCGGACAGGCGTCGGTGCGACGTGTGGCGCGGGTCGACCTCCGCCTCGCCGGTCGCTCGCCCCTTTCCCCGGGTCGGGGGGGGGGCCCGGGCCGGGGCCTCGGCCCCGGTCGCGGTCCCTCGTCCCGGGCGGGGGCGGGCGCGCCGGCCGGCTTCGGTCGCCCTCCCTCGGCCGTCGTGTGGCGTGTGCCACCCCTGCTCCCGCGCCCGCCTGGGCGGGGGCCCGGCGCCGGGCTTCGGCCGGGCCCCGGGCCCTCGACCCGACCGGCGCGCGGGCGCTGCGGCCGCACGGCGCGACTGTCCCCGGGCCGGGCACCGCGGTCCGCCTCTCGCTCGCCGCCCGAACGTCGGGGCCGCCCCGCGGGGCGGGGCGGAGCGCCGTCCCCGCCTCGCCGACGCCGCGGGCGCGCGCGCGGCCGCCGGTCCCTCGCGGCTGCCGGGCGCGGGTCGGGCGGTCCGCCTCGTCGCGGGCGGGCGCGCGAAGGGTCCGCGGGGGTTGGCTGCGTGTGCGTCTGCGGGGCGAGCCCGTCGGGGGGCGGCGGTCGCGTGTCGTCGCGCGGGCGGGTGGATGGGGCGTCCGGTTCGCCGCGCCCCGCCCCGCCCCGCCGTCCCG
>NC_072002.2:1620000-1622500 GCF_028885655.2 Pongo abelii
GGCCGGGTTCCCGCCGCCGCCGTCGCCTCCGCCACGCCGCGCCACCGGGCCGGGCCCGGCCCGGCCCGCCCCGCTCGCTCTCCCCGGCCTTCCCGCTAGGGCGTCTCGAGGGTCGGGGGCCGGACGCCGGTCCCCGCGCCTCCTCGTCCGCCCCCCCCTCCCCCCGCCGTCCAGGTACCTAGCGCGTTCCGGCGCGGAGGTTTAAAGACCCCTCGGGGGATCGCCCGTCCGCCCGTGGGTCGGGGGCGGTGGGCCCGCGTGGGGAGTCCCGTCGGGAGGGGCCCGGCCCCTCCCGCGCCTCCACCGCGGACTCCGCCCCCCCGGCCGGGGCCGCGCTGCCGCCGACGCCGCGGTCGCGGCGGCCGTCGGGTGGGGGCTTTACCCGGCGGCCGTCGTGCCGTCCGTCGCGCGCGTGCCCCGCGCCGTGGGGGCGGGAACCCCCCGGGCGCCTGTGGGGTGGTGTCCGCGCTCGCCCCCGCGTGGGCGGCGCGCGCCTCCCCGTGGTGTGCGACACCTTCCGACCCCTCTCCGGAGTCCGGTCCCGTGTGCCGTCTGACTGGCCGGCCTGAGGCGACCCCCCTGCGGGGGGGGAAGTGCCGCGCCAGGGGCGAGGGCCTCCCGGTGTGTCGGGGGCGCCCTCGCCCGATCGAGCTCGTACGACTCTTAGCGGTGGATCACTCGGCTCGTGCGTCGATGAAGAACGCAGCTAGCTGCGAGAATTAATGTGAATTGCAGGACACATTGATCATCGACACTTCGAACGCACTTGCGGCCCCGGGTTCCTCCCGGGGCTACGCCTGTCTGAGCGTCGCTTGCCGATCGATCGCCCCCGGGGGTGCCTCCGGGCTCCTCGGGGTGCGCGGCTGGGGGTTCCCTCGCAGGGCCCGCCGGGGCCCTCCGTCCCCCCAAGCGCAGACCCGGCGGCGTCCGCCCTCCTCCCGTTTCCCGCCGCGCGCGCCCCTTCCCCCTCCCCCCGCGGGCCCCGCGCGGTCCCGCGTCGGGTGGCGGGGGGAAGGGGGGCCGCCCGCCCAGGCCGGCCGGGAGACGGAGAAGGGAGGGCGGCGCCGCCGCCCGCGAAGACGGAGAGGGAAGAGAGGGGCCGGCTCGGGCCGAGTTCCCGTGGCCGCCGCCGCGGTCCGGGTTCCTCCCTCGGGGGTCCCCTCGCGCCGCACGCGGCTCGGGGTCCGGGGTTCGTCGGCCCCGGCCGGGTGGAAGGTCCCGTGCCGTTCGTCGTCGTCGTCGTCGTGGCGCGTCGTCGGCGGCGGGGGCGTGTTGCGTGTTGGGGGGGCGGAGGAAGGGCGGCTCCGGAAGGAAGGGGGGTTCTGGCGGGGAGAGGGGGTGTGGTGGTGGTGGTGGCGGGGGAGCGCGTCCCGGTCGCCGCGGTTCGCCGCCCGCCCCCGGTGGCGGCCCGGCGTCCGGCCGACCGCCGCTCCCGCGCCCCTCCGCCTCCCCTCCCCTCCCCTCCCCGCCGCCCCTCCTCCGAGGCACCGTCCTCCTCGTCCGACCTCCCGCCCGCCCGTCCCCCGCCCGCCCGGCTCGCTTCGCGGCGCGTCCGGGGCCGGAAGCCCGCCCCGCGGCCCGCCCGGCCGCGCTCGCGGCCGCGGTCCCGGGGTTCGCGTGCCCCCGGCGGTGACCCGCGGGACGCCGCGGTGTCGTCCGCCGTCGCGCGCCCGCCTCCGGCTCGCGGCCGCGCCGTGCCGTGCCGGGGCCCCGTCCCGGGCTTCCGCGTCGGGGCGGGTGTGCGGCGTCCGTCCGTCCGTCCGTCCCGCCCCCGGCCCGTGCCCCTCCCTCCCGTCGTCCCGCCCGCTCCGGCGGGGCGGGGCGGCGGGGGTGCCGTCGGCCCGCGGCTCCCTCTTCTCGCCTCTCCCTTCGCCGGGCCCGTCTCCGGACGGGGCGTCGGGCGGGCCGGCGCGTTCCGTCCGGCCGCCCCCGCCCGTTCGCGCGCCCCGTTCCCCTCCGAGACGCGACCTCAGATCAGACGTGGCGACCCGCTGAATTTAAGCATATTAGTCAGCGGAGGAAAAGAAACTAACCAGGATTCCCTCAGTAACGGCGAGTGAACGGGGAAGAGCCCAGCGCCGAATCCCCGCCCCGCGGTGGGGCGCGGGACGTGTGGCGTACGGAAGACCCACTCCCCGGCGCCGCTCGTGGGGGGCCCAAGTCCTTCTGATCGAGGCCCAGCCCGCGGACGGTGTGAGGCCGGTAGCGGCCCCCGGCGCGCCGGGCCCGGGTCTTCCCGGAGTCGGGTTGCTTGGGAATGCAGCCCAAAGCGGGTGGTAAACTCCATCTAAGGCTAAATACCGGCACGAGACCGATAGTCAACAAGTACCGTAAGGGAAAGTTGAAAAGAACTTTGAAGAGAGAGTTCAAGAGGGCGTGAAACCGTTAAGAGGTAAACGGGTGGGGTCCGCGCAGTCCGCCCGGAGGATTCAACCCGGCGGCGGGTCCGGCCGTGTCGGCGGCCCGGCGGATCTTTCCCGCCCCCCGTTCCTCCCGACCC
>NC_072002.2:2631218-2653718 GCF_028885655.2 Pongo abelii
GGGTCGCCCACCCGGGGTCCCGGCCCTCGCGCGTCCTTCCCCCTCTTTCCTCCGAGGTGGCGGGAAGCGGGCGGCGGCGAGGCCCGGGGCGTCCCCCACACACGGGCGACCTCGGCTGGCGGCCGCTCCTGTTTCGGACCTCCGGGGTCGACCGGCAGGCCGGCCGCTGGCCGTTCCCTCCGCGGGCTGCGGGTGGATCGCTGCGAGGGCGCCGATCCCCGTTCACGCGCGGGTGCCCTTCACCGGCCTCGGCCTTCGGTGGAGCTGGGACCGCGCGGAACTCCCTCTCCTACATTTTTCTCTGCCCATTTGGAGTTTGCGTCCGCGGGACTTTTAAGAGGGAGGGAGTCGCTGTTGCCGTCGGCCAGTAATACTCCCTCTTGTTTTTTTTTTGGTCGTGTGTGTGTGTGTGTGTGTGTGTGTGTGTGTGTGTTTCCCCCGCCGCCCCCATTCTTTCCTTCTTCCTTCTTTCTGGAGACGGAATCTCGCTCTGTCGCCCAGGCTGGAGCTGGAGCGCGGTGGTGCCTCCTCGGCTCGGCGCCGCCGCTGCCTCCAGGGCTCTCAAGCGAACAGCAGTTTTTGTATTTTGAGCGAAGACGGAATGTCACCATATTGGCCGGGCTGGTCTCGAACTCCTGACCTAGCGATTCCCCCCACCCCTCCCCCCTCCCCCGCCTCGGCCTCCCAAAGCGTGCCGGGAGTACGGGCGTCGGCCACCGCGCCCCGGGCCGATTCCTTCTTGTTTTCAATCTTCTTTTCTGCACGCTGCTGTGTGTGAGCATACGTATATCTATCCAGATAGATAGATACGTAGATATGGACGCACGGACACGTACCTACACCGACGAAAATATCTAGTGATAAAACTAGACATTCCATCATTCACACATGTGTATAGGATAGATGTTAATTTTAATGGATGAACGTGTATGACGTAAAAACCCATGTCATTTACATAGACCTGTATATGTATATCCTTCGTTTATTATGGATTAACAATGTTCGTGTATTTATTTTCTTTTCTTTTGGGGCCTGCCTGATCTTCTCACTCTGGGCTCTGGTGACCTCAGGCTCCCAAGTAGCTGGGATGGGACTACAGGGATCTCTTAAGCCCGGGAGGCAGAGGCGAACGTGGGCTGTGATCGCGCGCCTCCACTCCACCTGGGCTGGGCTGGGCTGGAGAGAAAACGGTGGATTGTCATCTTCATTACCTTACCTTTTAGCTTTATTCGTACCCTCTTATTTGCTTCTTTATTCTCATGGGTTATTCTAGGTCGTTGTCATGTTCATCGTTTGCTTGCTTGTTTCATTGGTTTCCTGCCTTCCCTGCCTTCCCGGCGGGGTCTTCCTCTGCCTCTGTCGCCCGGGATCACCCCAGCCTCGACGATTTCGACCGACCGTCCGACCGAGCGGCCGTCCCGCGTCTCATCCCTCCCGTCCCCGTTCCCTGGGACTACGGGTGTGCACCACCACACCGGGTGACTTTGATGTTCTTTCTCATGTCTCACGTTTTCCGTAGGTAGGGAGGCAGGTATCTGTGTATGTGTGGATGTGAGTGAGATGGGGTCTGGGGTTCTGTCGTGTGGCCCGGGCTGGTCTCGGACTCCTGTTCTCGAGCGATCCGCCTGCCTGCCTCGGCCGCCCGCGCTGCTGCTGTGACAGGCGTGAGACGCTGCACCTGGCTCATTCTATAGTTGCCTGCCTGCCTGCCTGCCTGCCTGCCTGCCTGCCTGCCTGCCTGTCTGTCAATCGTCTTCTTTTTTAGTACGGGTGTGCTCTCGCTTTGTTGTCCACGCTCTGGGCACACGTGATCGCTTTTTAAACTTCTATGATTATTATTATTGCAGGTGTCGTCTCACACGTCGAGGTGATCTCAAACGTCTACGCTCCGGCCATCCTTCCCACGTCGGCCTCCCGGAGTGCTGGGATGACACGCGTGGGCACGGTACGCTCTGGTCGTATTTCTCGTGGGTCGGTTCTTTCCGTTTTACGCACGCGGAATGCGAACAGATAAAATTTTGAGAAGCGTCTCACCGATCTCTCCCTCCCCCTCCCCTCCCCCTCCCCCTCCCCCCCCCCCCTCCCCCTCCCCCTCCCCCTCCAGACGGAGTTTCACTCTTGTCGCCCAGGGTGGACTACGATGGCGTGATCTCGGCTCGCTGCGACCTCCGCCTCCCGGGTTCGAGTGATCCTCCTGCCTTGGCCTTCCTGAGGAGCTGGAATGACGGTGAAGCGCCATCGTGCCCGGCTGACTTTTATATTTTTAGTACAGATGCGGTTTCTCCGTCTTGGTCAGCCTGGTCTTGAGCTTCCGACCGTTGGACGATTTTAACTTTCTTGGTGGTTGCTTTTCTTTTTCTTTTTTTCTTTTCTTTTCTTTCCTTCTCCTCCCCCACCCACTCCCCCTGTCCTCCTCGTCCTCGTCCTCGTCCTCGTCCTCCTCCTCCTCCTCCTCCTCCTCCTGTTTCATCTCTTTCAGCTGGGCTCTCCTACTTGTGTTGCTCGGTTGCTCACGCTGGTCTCCAACTCCTGCCCTTGACGCTTCTCCCCTCACACCCACCGTCTGGTTGTTGAGATGCGCACCTCTTGTAAAATGGAAAAGATGAAAAAAATAAAGACGGAGGTGAAAAGCACGGAGTGAACGTGTCTCTTGCCGTCTCCCGGGGTGTCCCTTGGACCCCGAGAGACGGAGGGAGCTTGGCTGAGTGGGTTTTCGTGGCTGAATCCTCCCGAGGGCCTCCTTCCCTCTCCCCCTTGTCCCCGCTTCTCCCCCGGCCGAGGCTCCCGCCGCCGCCGCCGTGGCATTTTCCGTAGGAGAGCTGTGGGAGAGGACCGACGCGGCTTCCGGATCTAGATCCCGCCGGACGTCTCTGGCTCGGCGTCCCCCGCCGGCTACCTGCCGCCTTCCGGGGAGCTCTGAGGCGCGTGCCCCCAGCCCCCGTCACGTCCCGCTACCCTCCCCCGGCTGGCCTTTGCCGGGAGACCCCGGGGGAACCGCGTGGACGCTGCTTTCCGACCCTCCGGCGAACACTTCCGCCGGATGCCCCGGGTTGGCCGGATGGGATGAGACTGGACCGCTCCGGACCGTGCTGTTCTTGGGGGTGGGTTGTCGTACAGGGTGGACCGGCGGCCCCGGCGTTGGAAAGGGTGCGCGGGGGTGGAGCTGTCACGTGGGATGCCCTCCTTCCCCTCGGCCTGCCTTCGGCTTCCTCGGGCGTGAAGACGACTTCCCGTCACGACCACTTTTCTCCCCTTTCTCCACCACACGGATGAGACGCGTGAGAGGGAGAAACAGCTCCATAGATACTGCTGACCTTCATTTGTGGAATCCTCAGTCACCTACACACAGACAGGTGACTACACGGGGACCCAAATCGGACACCGTTTCCGGGTCCTCATGGTGGGATTCGTCGGTCTCTCTCTCTCTCTCTCTCTCTCTCTCTCTCTCTCTCTGTCACACACACACACACGATTTCCGTATCTAGTTCACAAAGCACACTCACTTACCCTTTCCCCGGTACGCAGGCTGAGTGAAACTCACCCCGCCCTCCACCCGTCGGCTGACGAAACCCCTTCTCTATGATGTATGAACGAGACGGTCTGGGCCGGGCACGGTAGCTCACGCCTGTCACTCCGGCACTTTGGGAGGCCGAGGCGGCTGGATCGCTTCAGGCCGGGAGTTCCAGACCGACCGCGCTGGCCGACGCGGCGAAACCCCGTCTCTCTGAAAAATAGAACGGTGAGCCGGGCCTGGTGGCCTGGGCTTGGGATCACGACTGCTCGGGAGACTGGGGCGGGCGAGTGGCTCCGACCGGGGAGGCCGAGGTTGCGATGAGCTGAGATCGTGCCACGGCGATCCGGCCTGGATGACGCAGCGAGACCCTGTCTCGATAGAATCGTAATATTATTAGAAGGTGACTTGTGCCTGGTGATGGCCGCCTGTCGTCGCGGCTGAGAGGCTGCGATGAGGAGAAGATCGCTTGAGGCCCCGCGGGTCGAGGCTTCGGTCGGTCGGCCGTGACCCGCTGTAACCTGGGCGGTCACCGGTCGAGGACATAGGCCCCCTCCCCGTTTTCCTTTCTTTTCTTCCCTTCTCTTTTCTTCTCTTTTCTTCTTTCTTTCTTTCTTCTTTTTCCTTTCCTTCTTCCCCTCTTTCTTTCATGCCTTACTGCCTTCCTGCCTTTCTTCTTTCCTCCCTTACTCCCTTCCTCCCTTCCTTCTTTCCTCCCGCCTCGGCCTCCCAAATTGCTGGGATGACTGGCGTGAGGCACCGTGCGTGCTTGGCCTAAAGAGACACCCTTTGAGAGTGAGACACGGGGAGCGCCTCCCGGTGATCTGATGGACTGATTGATTTAGAGACGGCATCTCACTCTGTCACCCCGGCAGTGGTGCCGTCGTAGCTCACTCACTGCAGCGTGGACGTTCCTGCACTCGAGCGATCCTTCCGCCTCAGCCTCCAGAGTACGGTACCCGGGACCACGGGCACGCGCCACTGTCCCCGGACCGTTTTTTTCTTCCCCCCCACCCCGAGACAGAGTTTCGCTCTGGTTGCCTAGACTGCGGTGCGGTGGCGCGATCTTGGCTCGCCGCAACCTCTGCCTCCCGGGTTCGAGCGATTCTCCCGCGTCGGCCTCCCGAGTAGCTGGGATGGCGGGCGGGCGCCGCCACGTCTGGCTGATGTGGTATTTTTCGTGGAGGCGGGGCTTCTCCGTGTGGCTCGGGCTGGACTCGAACTCCCGACCTCGGGTGATCGATCCGCCCTTCCCGGCCTCCCGAAGTGCTGGGATGACGGGCGTGAGCCACCGCGCCCGGCCTTCATTTTTCAATGTTTTTCCACGGACGGGGTCTCCTCGTTTTGTTGCCACCCTCCTGACCCGGCATCTCAGAGTGCTGGCGTGACGGGCGTGAGCCACTGCGCCTGGACTCCGGGGAGTGATTCACGACCATGACCGCTGGACTGATTCTTTCTTTCTTTCTTTCTTTCTTTCTTTTCTTTCTTTCTTCTTTCTTTCTTTCTTTCTTTCTTTCTTTCTTTCTTTCTTTCTTTCTTTCTTTCTTTCTCTCTCTCTCTCTCTCTCTCTCTTTCTTTCTTTCTTTCTTTCTTTCTTTCTTTCTTTTTTTCTTCCTTTCTTTCTTTCTTATTTATGGATGGATGAATTCTTTTAGTATTGATTTGTGTATTTCTTTTCAGACGGAGTCTCGCTCTGGGCGAGGAGAGGCGAGGCGCATCGCTTTGGAAGCCGCGGCACCGCCTTCTGAAGCCCCATTCATATGCACAGAGCCCTATTCCCTTCCTGGAGTTGGAGCTGATGCCTTCCATAGCCTTGGGCTTCTCTCCATTTAGAAGCTTTGACAGGCGCAACCCCACCCAGAGGCTGGCTGCGGCTGAGGATTCCTGGGTGTGCTGGGGCTGGAAAGTGGGTCCCCTATTTTGGATACCTCGGCCGAGACATCCCCGGGCCCCCATCGCTTGCTCACCCTTTGAGATCCCCAGCCTCCGCCACCTTGCAGGCTCACCTCTTACTTTCATTTCTGTCTTTCTTCCTTTCTTGCGTTGGAGGAGGGGGTGGGGGAATGAGGGGGTGTGGGGGGGGAGGGGGTGCGGGGTGGGGACGGAGGGGAGCGTCCTAAGGGTCCATTTAGTGTCATGCCTATTTCACCACCACCACCACCGAAGATGAAAACAACCGTCGGCTAAATACCACCTGTTCTCATCTACAACTGGGAACTCATAGATGAGAGTTCTTGCGTGGGCAGAACGAGGGGGACCGGAGACGCGGGAGCCTACTTCAGGGAGGAGGGGTGGAAGGAGAGACAGCTTCGGGAAAAAAACAAAACACGAAAACTACCGGACACGGCGCTGAGTATCCGGGTGATGAAATCATCTGCACACTGAACACTGAACCCCCCCCCCCCCACCCCGTCACAAGTTTAAGTTTACCTATGACATAACACTCTTGCACATGTGTCTTCGAACAAGAAATAAAAGTTAGAGGGGAGAGGGGAGAGGAGGAGAGGAGGAGAGGAGGAGAGGAGGAGAGAGGAGAGAGGAGAGAGGAGAGAGGAGAGAGGAGAGAGAGAGAGAGAGAGAGAGAGAGAGAGAGAGAGAGAGAGAGAGAGAGAGAGAGAGAGAGAGAGAGAGAGAGAGAGATTGAGAGATTGAGAGATTGAGAGAGAGAGAGAGACAGAGAGAGACAGAGAGAGAGAGAGAGAGAGACAGAGATAAAACGAAACACCCGAAACACTAACGTTCACTGACAGTGCAGCATTTGGGCCTGTTCTTTTTTTTTTTTTCTTCTTTTCTTTTTTTCGGACTGAGTCTCTCTCGCTCGGTCACCGAGGCTGCGGTGCAGTGGCGCTCTCTCGGCTCACTGAAACCTCTGCTTCCCGGCTTCCAGTGATTCTTCTTCGGTAGCTGGGATTACAGGCGCGCACCGCCACGGCCGGCTGATATTTCTATTTTTTGTAGACGCGGGGTTTCTCCGTGTTGGCCACGCTGGTATCGAACCCCTGACCTCAAAGGATCCGCCTTCCCGGGCCTCCCGAAGTGCTGGGACGACAGGCCTGAGCCGCCGGGATTTCAGCCTTTCAAAGCGTGGGCCCTGCCACCTTTCGCTGCGGCCCTGACGCTCAGAATGACGTGTCCTCTCTCCCATAGGTGGACTCCTTGAGTCCCCTATGCCGTTGCACTCTAGCCTGGGCGGCGAGAGCGAAACTCCGTCCCCCCCACCTCCCCACGCAAAAAGTAAATACATACATAAAGAGATAAGTAAGTAAGTAAATCGATAAAATCTCTACACATCACCTAGAAGTGTGTGTTCCCCTGAGTGATTTCTGAGAAATGGCACTGTACGCTGAACGCGGTGGCTCACGTCTGTCCTCCCGAGGTCGGGAGCTCCAGACCAGCCTGGCCAACATGGTGACACCCCGTCTCTACTGATAACGCGATACTGAGTAGGCCACGGTGGGGCGGGCACCTGTCGTCCCAGCTACTCGGGAGGCTGAGGCGGAAGGAAGAGTCGCTTGAACCTGGCAGGCGGAGGTTGCGGTGACCCGAGATCGCGCCACTGTGCTACAGCCTGAGCGACAGAGTGAGACTCGTTCTCCAAATAAATAAATAAATAAATAAATAAATAAATAAATGAGTAAATAAAAAGTAAATGAAAGAAAGAAAAAAAGAAAAGAACAGAAAAGAAAGAGAAAATGAAAGAAAAGGCACTGTATCGCTACTGGGCTAGGACCTTCTCTCTTTCTATCTGTTTCTCCCTGTCTCTCCCTGTTCGACTCTGTGTTTCTCTCTGTGTCTCGTTCTCTGTCTGTCTGTCTGTCTGTCTCTTTCTTTCTCTCTGTCTCTGTCTCTGTCTCTCTCTCTCTCTCTCTCTGCCTGTCTCACTGTGTCTGTCTTCTGTCTTACTCTCTTTCTCTACCCGTCTCTCTGTCTCTCTCTCTTTCTCTACCCGTCTCTCTGTCTCTCTCTCTCTCTCTCCCTCCCTGTCTGTGTCTCTCTCTCTCTCTTTCTGTATCTGTTTCTCTCTGTCCATCTCTGTTTTTCTCTGTCTGTCTCTTTCTCTGTCTGTCTGCCTCTCTTTCTTTTTCCGTCTCTCTCTCTCTCTCTCTCTCTCTCTCTCTCTCTCTCTCTCTCTGTGCCTATCTTCTTTCTTACTCTCTTTCTCTGCCTGCCTGTCTCTCTCTCTCTCTGTCTCTCCCTCCCTGTCTGTCTCTCTCTCTCTCTCTCTGCCTATCCTCTGTCTTACTGTCTTTCTCTGCCTGTCTGTCTCTCTCTCTGTCTGTCTCTCTGTGTCCGTATCCTTCTCTGCCTGCCTGTCTGCCTCTCTGTCTCTCTCCCTCCGTGTCTCTCTCTCTCTCTCCGTCTCTCTCTCTTTCTGTCTGCTTCTCTCTGTCTGTCTGTCTGTCTGTCTCTGCCTCCCTCTGTCTGTCTCTCTCCCTCCCTGTCTGTCTGTTTCTCTCTCTCTCTCTTTCTCTGTCTCTGTCTCTCTCTCTTTCTGTCTGTTTCTCTCTTTCTCTGTCTGTCTGTCTCTCTCTTTCTCTGTCTCGCTGTCTCTCTCTCTGGGCCTGTCTCTCTGTCTGTGCCTATCTTCTGTCTTACTCACTTTCTCTGCCTGTCTGTCTCTCTGTCTCTCTCTCTCTCTCTGTCTGTACCCCTCCCTCCCTGTCTCTCTGTTTCTCTCTCTCTGTCTCTGCCTCTGTCTCTCTCTGTTTCTGTTTCTGTCTGTCTCTCTCTGTCCATCTCTGTCTTTCTCTGTCTCTCCCTTTCTGTCTGTCTCTCTCTCTCCCTCTCTGTCTCTCTCTGCCTGTCTCTCTCACTGTGTCTGTCTTCCGTCTTACTCTCTTTCTCTGCCTATCTGTCTGTCGGTCTCTCTCTCTCTCTCTCTCTCTCTCTCTGTCTGTCTGTCTCCCTCCCTTTCTGTTTCTCTCTCTCTCAGTCTCTCTCTCTCCGTCTCTCTCTTTCTGTCTGTTTCTCTCTGTCTCTGTCTGTCTGTCTGTCTCTCTCTCTCTCTCTCTCTCTCTCTCTCTTTCTGTCTGTCTGTCTCTCTCCCTCCCCGTCTGTCTGTTTCTCTCTCTCTCTCTCTGTCTCTGTCTGTTTGTCTCTATCTCTCTCTGTCCATCTCTGTCTTTCTCTGCCTGTCTCTTTCTTTCTCTCTGTCTCTGTCTCTGTCTCTCTCTCTCTCTGCCTGTCTCTCTCACTGTGTCTGTCTTCTGTCTTACTCTCCTTCTCTTCCTGTCCATCTGTCTGTCTGTCTGTCTCTCTCTCCCTCGCTTTCTGTTTCTCTCTCTCTCTCTCTTTCTGTCTGTTTCTCTCTCTCTCTCTCTCCCTGTCTGTTTCTGTCTTTCCCTATCTGTCTGCCTCTCTCTTTCTTTTTCTGTGTCTCTCTGTCTCTCTCTCTCTCTGTGCCTATCTTCTGTCTTACTGTCTTTCTCTGTCTGTCTGTCTTACTCTCTGTCTGTCTCTCTCCCTCCCTTTCTGTTTCTCTCTCTCTCTCTCTCACTCTGTCTCTCTCTCTCTTTCTGTCTGTTTCTTTCTCTCTCTCTCTCTCTCTCTCTCACTGTCTCTCTCTCTCTTTCTGTCTGTTTCTCTCTCTCTCTCTTTCTGTCTCTGTCTTTCTCTGTCTGTCTGCCTCTCTCTTTCTTTTTCTGTGTCCCTCTGTCTCTCTCTCTCTCTGTGCCTATCCTCTGTCTTACTGTCTTTCTCTGCCTGTCTGTCTCTCTCTCTGTCTGTCTCTCTCTGTCCGTCTCTGTTTGTCTCTCTCTGTCTGTCTGTCTGTCTCTCTCTCTGTCTGTCTCTCTCCCTCCCTGTCTGTTTCTCTCTCTGTCTCTGTCTCTGTCTCTCTCTCTTTCTGTCTGTTTCTCTCTATCTCTCTCTGTCCATCTCTGTCTTTCTATGTCTGTCTCTTTCTCTGTCAGTCCGTCAGACCCCCCGTGCCGGGGAGGGCCCTGCCCCTTCCACGAAAGTGAGAAGCGCGTGCTTAGGTGCTTAGAGAGGCCGAGAGGAATCTAGACAGACGGGCCTTGCTGGGCTTCCCCAATCGGTGTATGATTTCGGGAGGTCGAGGCCGGGTCCCCACTTGGATGCGAGGGGCATTTTCAGACTTTTCTCCCTGTCACGTGTGGCGTCCGTACTTCTCATAGTTCCCTGATAAGCTCCTCGACTTAAAAAGAAACGGTGAAGGCCGGGCGCGGTGGCTCACGTCTGTCATCCCAGCACTTTGGGAGGCCGAGGCGGGTGGATCACCTGAGGTTGGGAGTTCCAGACCAACCTTGCCAACACGGCGAAACCCCGTCTCTACTAAAAATACAAAACTGAGTCGGGAGCGGTGGGGCAGGCGCCTGGAATGCCAGCTCCTCCGGAGGCTGAGGCGGGAGAATCGCTTGAACCTGGGAGGCGGAGTCTGCAGGGAGCCGAGATCGCGCCACTGCACTACAGCCCAGGCTGTAGAGTGAGTGAGACTCTGTCTCTAAATAAATAAATAAATACATAAATACATAAATACATAAATAAATGAATGAATGAAAAAATAAATTCTTTTCTGTGCTGACTGACATTTGCGGGCATCGGTTGTCTTCGGGCATCACCTAGCGGCCACTGTTTCTGAAAGTCGGGGAGACACGGAGGGAGGTCTCGCCGACTGCACCGAGCCTGGGGCAACTGGTTTCTCGCTCTCCCTTCTGGAGGCCCCTCCCTCTCTCCCTCGTTGCCTAGGGAACCTCCGCCCTGGCGGGGGCCCTATTGTTCTTTGATCGGCGCTTGAGTTTTCTTTGTGTTTTGGTTTCTTGACCGCGCATAGACTCTCCTACTTGGGCTTTAGGAAGGGTCAGTTTAATTTTCAAGTTGCCCCCCGGCTCCCCCCACTACCCACGTCCCTTTACCTTAATTTAGTGAGTCGGCGAGGTGGGTTCCCCCCGAAACCCCCACACCCCGCCTCCCAACACCCTGCTTGGAAACCTTCCAGAGCCGCCCCGGTGTGCCTCCGTCTTCTCGCCCCTTCCCCCACCCCTTGCCGGCGATGATCTCATTCTTGCCAGGCTGACATTTGCATCGCTGGGCCTCAGGCCTCACTCAGTGGCCACCGTTTGTGAAGATGGGGGCGGCACGGTCCCACTTCCCCAGAGGCAGCTTGGGCCGATGGCATAGCCCTTGACCCGCGTGGGCAAGCGGGCGGGTCTGCAGTTGTGGGGATTTTCCCCCAGCTTCCCTCCTCAGGCCTCCCTTCCTCCCTCCCTCCCTGCCTCCCTAGGAAAGCTTCACCCTGGCTGGGTCTCAATCACCCATTCTCAGGATGTTTTCGTTTCTCCGCCCTCCAGCCGGCACAGTTTCACAACGGGAAAGGCGTCACAGCTCTAGTCTGGGCCTTCTTAGTATTTGCCCCAAACAGAAACGCTTTCTGAAAACTAACACTTTGCTCACTTAAGATTTCCAGGGACGGTGCCTTGGCCCGTGTTTGTTGGCTTGTTTTGTGTTTGTTCGTCTTTTTCCCTTTGCCTATGTATTTCTTTTCAGGTGAAGTAGAAATCCCCAGTTTTCAGGAAGACGTCTATTTTCCCCAAGACATGTTAGCTGCTGTTTTCTCCTGTTGTTAACTAGCGCTTTTCTGAATCTCTCCACGTGCAGTGAGAGCCGGTGGAAGTGTACTATCCTTCATAACATCTTATTTTCTAGAAATCCGTAGGTGAATGCTGCTGCTGCTCTCGCTGCTGCTGCTGCTCTTGTTGCTGTTGTTGTTGTTGTTGTTGTTGTTGTTGTTTTCAAAGTATAACCCGGCCACCGTTCATGGGATCAAAAGCATTATAAAATATGTGTAATTATTTCTCGAGCACGCCCTTCCTCCCCCTCTCTCTGTCTCTCTGTCTGTCTCTGTTTCTCTCTTTCTCTCTCTGTCTTTTCTCTCTCTCTCTCTCTCTGTCTCTCTCTGCCTGTCTGTTTCTCTCTCTCTCTCTCTGTCTCTCTCTCTCTCTCTGCCTCTCTGTTTCTCTCTCTCTCTGTCTCTCTCTCTCTCTCTGCCTGCCTGTTTCTCTCTCTCTCCGTCTCTCTCTCTCTCTCTGCCTGTCTGTTTCTCTCTCTCTCCGTCTCTCTCTCTCTCTCTGCCTGTCTGTTTCTCTCTCTCTCTGTCTCTCTCTCTCTCTCTCTCTGCCTGTCTGTTTCTCTCTCTCTCTCTGTCTCTCTCTCTCTCTCTGCCTGTCTGTTTCTCTCTCTCTCTGTCTCTCTCTCTCTCTCTCTCTCTCTCTGCCTGTCTGTTTCTGTCTCTCTCTCTGTCTCTCTCTCTCTCTCTCTCTGCCTGTCTGTTTCTGCCTCTCTCTCTCTCTCTGCCTGTCTGTTTCTCTCTCTCTCTGTCTCTCTCTCTCTCTCTCTCTTCCTGTCTGTCTCTCTCTGCCTGTCTCTTTCTCTCTCTCTGTCTCTCTCTCTCTCTCTGTCTGCCTGTCTGTCTGTCTCTCTCTCTCTCTCTGCCTGTCTGTCTCTCTCTCTCTCTCTCTCTGCCTGTCTGTCTGTTTCTCTCTCTCTCTCTCTCTCTCTCTCTCTCTCCCTCTCTTTACCTGTCTCTCTCACTGTGTCTGCCTTCTGTCTTACTCCCTTTCTCTGCCTGTCTGTCTGTCGGTCTGTCTCTCTCTCTCTGTCTCTCTCTCCCTGTCTGTCTGTCTGTTTCTCTCCGTCTCTCTCTGTCTGTCTCTGTCTTTCTCTGTCTGTCTCTTTGTCTGTCTCTTTCTTTCTCTCTGTCTCTCTGTGTCTGTCTCTCTATCTCTCTCTCTCTCACTGTGTCTGTCTTCTGTCTTAGTCTCTCTCTCTCCCTGTCTGTCTGTTTCTCTCTCGCTCTCTCTCTCTCTGCCTGTCTGTTTCTCTCTCTGTCTCTCTCTCTCTCTCTCTCTCTGTCTATCTTCTGTCTTATTGTCTTGCTCTGCCTGGCTGTCTGGCTGGCTGTCTGGCTGTCTCTCTCTGTCTGTCTGTCTCTCTCTCTCCCTGTCTCTCTCTCTCTCTCCCTGTCTGTCTGTCTCTCTCTTTCAGTCTGTTTCCCTCTGTCTGTCTGTCTTTCTCTCTCTCTGTCTGTTTCTCTCTGTCTGTCTGTCTGTTTCTCTCCGTCTCTCTGTCTCTTTCTTTCTCTCTGTCTCTCTGTCTGTCTCTGTCTCTCTCTCTCTCTCTCTCTGCCTGTCTGTTTTTCTCTCTCTCTCTGTCTCTCTCTCTCTGCCTGTCTGTCTGTCTCTCTCTCTCTCTCGCCTGTCTGTCTCTCTCTCTCTCTCTCTGCCTGTCTGTGTCTCTCTCTCTCTCTCTGTCTCTCTCTCTCTCTCTGCCTGTCTGTCTCTCTCTCTCTCTCTGCCTGTCTGTTTCTCTCTCTCTCTCTCCCTCCCTCCCTCCCCCTCTTTACCTGTCTCTCTCACTGTGTCTGCCTTCTGTCTTACTCCCTTTCTCTGCCTGTCTGTCGGTCTGTCTCTCTCTCTGTCTCTCTCTCCCTGTCTGTCTGTCTGTCTGTCTGTTTCTCTCCGTCTCTCTCTGTCTGTCTCTGTCTTTCTCTGTCTGTCTCTTTGTCTGTCTCTTTCTTTCTCTCTGTCTCTCTGTGTCTGTCTCTCTCTCTCTCTCTCTCACTGTGTCTGTCTTCTGTCTTAGTCTCTCTCTCTCCCTGTCTGTCTGTTTCTCTCTCTCTCTCTCTCTCTCTCTCTCTCTCTCTCTGTCTATCTTCTGTCTTATTGTCTTTCTCTGCCTGTCTGGCTGTCTGGCTGTCTCTCTCTGTCTGTCTCTCTCTTCTCTCTCTCTCCCTGTCTCTCTCTCTCCCTCCCCCTGTCTGTCTGTCTGTCTGTCTCTCTCTCTCTGTCTCTGTCTGTTTCTCTCTGTCTGTCTGTCTTTCTCTCTGTTTCTCTCTGTCTGTCTGTCTTTCTCTCTCTCTCTCTGTCTCTTTCTTTCTCTCTGTCTCTCTGTCTGTCTCTGTCTCTGTGTGTGTGTGTGTCTGCCTTCTGTCTAACTCTTACTCTCTTTCTCTGCCTGTCTGTCTGTCTCTCTCTGTCTCTCTCCCTTCCTGTCTCTGTTTCTCTCTCTTTCTGTTTCTCTCTGTCTCTGTCCATCTCTGTCTTTCTCTGTCTGTCTCTTTATCTGTCTCTCTCTCTTTCTGTCTTTCTCTCTTTCTGTATCGTTGTCTCTCTCCGTCTGTCTCTCTCTGTCTCTGTCTCTCTCTCTCTCTCTGTCTGGCTGTCTGGCTGTCTCTCTCCCTTCCTGTCTCTGTTTCTCTCTTTCTGTTTCTCTCTCTGTCTCTGTCCATCTCTGTCTTTCTCTGTCTGTCTCTTTATCTGTCTCTCTCTCTTTTTGTCTTTCTCTCTTTCTGTATCGTTGTCGCTCTCCATCTGTCTCTCTCTGTCTCTGTCTCTGTCTCTCTCTCTCTCTCTCTCTCTCTGTCTCGGTCTCTGGCTCTCGCTATCTCCCGCCCTCTCTTTTTTTTTTTGCAAAATAAGCTCAAGCACATCTAATCTAATCCATTACCAAGGCCTGAATTCTTAACTTCTGACATCCCAGATTTCCTCTCCCTACAGAGTGCTGTACAGAACTGGCGAGTTGATTTCTGGACTTGGATACCTCATAGGTACTACATATGAATAAAGATCCAAACCTCAAATCTGGGGTTGCTTCTCCCTCGACTGTCTCGAAAAATCGTACCTCTGTTCACCTAGGATGCTGGGATGGTTTTCTCAATGTGCATCTGCCCGTGTCCTGCGTGACCTGTGACGGAGCCCTGCCCGTTGGGTCTCAAATATGTATCCGCAAACACTTCTCTCCATTTCCACAAGTACCCACGGCCCCTTGTGGAACCACTGGCTCTTTGAAAAAAATCCCAGAAGTGGTTTTGGCTTTTTGGCTAGGAGGCCTAAGGCCTGCTGAGAACTTCCCTGTCCGGGATCCTGTGTGAACAAAAGTGTCTCTGCTGGGAGCTGGGACCCTCGGGACCATGCTTGCTGGCGCTGGATGAGTCTCTGGAAGGACGCACGGGACTCCGCAAAGCTGGCCCGTCCCACCGAGGTCAAATGGATACCTCTGCGTCGGCCCGAGGCCTCCAACGTACATCACCGTCACCAACCGTCACCGTCAGCATCCTTGTGAGCCTGGCCAAGGCCCCGACTCCGGGGAGACTCTTGGGAGCCCGGCCTTCATCGGCTACAGTCCAAAGGGATGGTGACTCCACCCACAAGGTCCCCACTGAACTGCGAAGACGTGGAGCGTAGGTCAGAGAGGGGACTAGGAGGGGAGACGTCCTGACAGGCGATGAGTTCCCTAGGCTCTGGCCACCCCACCCACGTCCCACGTCCCACATCCCAAGTCCCGGGCACCCACGGGACACCGCCGCTTTATCCCCTCCTCTGTCCACAGCCGGCCCCACCCCACCAAGCAACCCACGCACACACGCTGGAGGTTACAAAACCACACGGTGTGAACAGAGCCTGACGGAGCGAGAGCCCATTTCACGAGGTGGGGGGGTGGGGGTGGGGGTGGGGCTGGGGTGGGGGTTGCGGGGTCTGCAGAGAGCCCGAGTCTCCCTCTCGGGTGGCTGACAGGCTCGAAATGAATATCGCTTCTTGGGCGGAGGGGCTTCCTTAGGCCATCACCGCTTGCCTGCAGCGGGACTACCTCTCACACCCTCCCTTGAGGCCACAAAATAGATTCCACCCCACCCCTCGACGTTTCCTCCGGGGGCCGGATGTATCCTGTTCGAGAGACCTGAGCCTGACGGGTTGAATGAAACACCTTTATTGGCTTTGTGTGTTTGTTTGTTTCTGAGATGGAGTCTTGCTCTGTCCCCCATGCCGGAGTGCAGTGGCGTAATCTCAGCTCACGGCAACCTCTGCCTCCTGGGTTCCAGTCATTCTCCTGCACTTGAACCAGAGAGACTGCCACCGTGGCCGGCTCATTTTTTTCTTTTTAGTAGACGCGGGGTTTCGCCCTCTTTCATTGGTTTTCACTGCAGCTTCTAGATTCCAGCCACACCTCCTCGTTCTGTGCCACAGAAAGACTTTTTTTTTTTTTCTTAAAAGCACAACGTATCTGCTTGATTTGAGTGGCTTCCTATATCATTATCATTGTGTTAGAGATGAAGAAAAGGTATTCAACACCGTGCTAGTGATAGTCAAAGTGAAAACAAAAGAACGGCTATCTATTTTGTAGTTAGAATAAAGTGGCTCAGTATTGAGAGCTACCTAAATATGTCAGCATTGAAACTCTTCCTAGTAAAAGCTTGCCGATCTGAATAATCCTCCTTTAAACACAATTTTTGATACGGTTAAGTTTTTTTAAGAATGCGACTCCTGCGAAATAGCTGAACGGACGATACACATTTAAAAAGCAAACGACACAAGGATCAACCAGACTTGGGAAAAAATCAAAAAACAACACAAGTCTCATGAAGAACTGAGTTCTTAAAATGTCACGGAGAACACGGCCGTCGGAAGAGAAGGCAGTATCGGCAAGTTGATTGTTACATTGGTCAGCGATAGCTAGCACTATTATGTTTTTGGCCATCTTTCAGGAGATGTAACCACTACAGCAGAATGAGATATCACCCACTAAACAACATAGTCACAAATCAAAAAATGTTTTAGTAATCTAATGCTTCAGATTCAGAAGCAAATCCAATGAAAAAACTCCACTGCTGTAACAATTAACCCACCCCAAAGATAACCGTATCTGACAAGAAAACGACCACAGGCTTATGACTTCAGAATTATACTTTCTCTTGATATTCATTTGTGTATTTATTTATTTTTTTTATTTTCTTTTCTTGAGGGGGCGTCTCGCTCTGTCGCCCAGCGTGGAGCGCAATGGCGTGATCTCGGCTCACTGCAACCTCCACCTCTCCGGGTTCAAGAGATTCTCCCGCCTCAGCCTCCCGAGTAGCTGGGACCACAGGGGCCCACCACCACGCCCAGCTAATTTTTCTACTTTTAATAGAGGCGGGGTTTCACCATGTTGGCCGGGATGGTCTCGATCCCTTGACCTTGTGACCCGCCCGCCTCGGCCTCCCAGAGTGCCGGGATGACAGGCGTGAGCCACCGCGCCCGGCCTTCTCTTGAGGTTTTAACTATTAAGTCAGCCCAGAAAAATACAATAAATGTCAACAGTCAGTATGGTGTTGAGGCGGAAGTAGGACCACGCTTTTTCATATCTTATTCAGTTGATAACCATACGACCCAGGTAGACATTTCCTGTGTGTCTACTGACACACAAGCACAAAACAGTGAAACAGAGAGACCGCTGAATAAAAGGGGACGCTCAGTTCTTCATAGTAACGCCATAGACTGGAACACTGTCACAAAGCAGCAGCTAGTGAATCGTTTCCATATTTTTTTCTATTATCCAATAAGTGAATGATGCTATTCCTTTCCAATCTCCCAAGCCCTTTTTGTCCCCATCACCGCTGCGGTGCTCGAACAAAAAGTAACAAATCAAGTAACAAAACTAAAGAAACACACACACACACACACACACACACACACACACACACACACACACACACACACACACACACACACCCTAAAGACAACGACGGTATCTGCAAAAGTCTGGTAGAAGACAGAAACTGTTGAGTATAAGGATCTGGTATTCTATTATCATGAGTTCATTTAAGAGTTTGTTCAAGACATACATTTCATAAGAAAACATCTTAGTTAGAAGTTATTGACCAGCGTGTACCATCCCTAAGTATTCGTCACCAAATTCATGACAATAAAGAGCTATCTAACAAGAAAAATTAGCGAGTACCGGCACCATCCGTAAGACTTTGTCTTTACGCTTCCTGACCACTCACCATGCATTGCAATGTCTAGGACTGACTCTGATAGCATTTCGAAATCAAGCTAAGGCTTTGTCCAATTCTTCAGTGAAGACACACTCACGCCCTAAGACGGTATAGGCGTAAGCATCATTTGGATCCACCTCGATAGTTCTCTGGAAGAATTTAATGGCAATATCCTGTTCCCGTTGCAGACTGCAACGGGTCCCTGCAGCACACCAGGCCTCTGGCTGGAGAACTTTTATCCATGTCTGTGAAGTCTTTTGACAGAACTGAAAGAGCAACATCTTTCGGAGGATGCCAAAGTGTTGTAGTGTAGATCTCCATGCCTTCGACTCTATAATTCTCCCTCCTTCTAACCTCTGAGAATATTCTTTCAGGTCGCATGGACTCTGAAAGTTGAAAACGGGCCCTTCCAATTTGGCGCAGTACCCAACCGGTATTGTTGTCTTTATGCTTCCTGACCACTTACCATGCATTGCAATGTCTAGGACTGACTCTGATAGCATTTCGAAATCAAGCTAAGGCTTTGTCCAATTCTTCAGTGAAGACACACTCACGCCCTAAGACGGTATAGGCGTAAGCATCATTTGGATCCACTTCGATAGTTCTCTGGAAGAATTTAATGGCAATATCCTGTTCCCGTTGCAGACTGCAACGGGTCCCTGCAGCACACCAGGCCTCTGGCTGGAGAACTTTTATCCATGTCTGTGAAGTCTTTCGACAGAACTGAAAGAGCAACATCTTTTGGAGGATGCCAAAGTGTTGTAGTGTAGATCTCCATGCCTTCCACTCTATAATTCTCCCTCCTTCTAACCTCTGAGAATATTCTTTCAGGTCGCACGGACTCTGAAAGTTGAAAACGGGCCCTTCCAATTTGGCGCAGTACCCAACCGGTATTCTAGTGGTGAGAAGGTAGATGGCTCAAAATATGGATAGCTTCTTTGCGGTGGTAAGAACACAAAGCTAAATAACCTTTCCCCCTTTCACGAAGAAGGCTCATCAAGCCTTCTGCTGCTGCTTTTTGTAGATGAAAAGCCTGAATCTGAGGTGTGATTGCGGCTCTTTTCTCTTCTGAAACGATGGAAGAGTCCAGTTTTGTCATTTCCAGGCTATCGTTTATGTTAGGTTGTGGTGTACCTCCTTTATTAGTTCTACTTTTTGTTTTTCTGCTTGGGATTTCAGGTGGAAACTTCATTTTAAATTTTTTCCTATTATCCTTGGTTGTGGAGCTGTCACTAATCAAGAGTCGCGAATTTCTTCGAGGTCGTGCATTTGGGGGAGACGCCATAGTGGGGCTCAACACCTGAGGCGTTCCACTCGTTTGTGGACCAGAACTTTGTGTTTTTGCAAGAATTGGAGTGACCTTTCGGCTGATTCCCCTCTGCGAGAAGACAGACTGTGTTCCGGTTTGGCCGATTCTGGCAACAGACTTTTTTGAAGGGGCTCCGGTGGATGGCACGTCAATTACAGAAGGTGTCTCAAAGCGGTGTAGTTTTGTAAATAGGATCCATCTCCGGGACTCGAGGTTTCTACTGGCAAAGTCCCAACACTTGGGGTGAATGGACCAACAGCTGCTGGCCCTCCTAATAAACTTCGACCGGTGTTTGGTTCATTTTGCACCTGTGTAGATCACATGGAAGTTCCCGTTCCCAGTGGGACAGTATCAGGTGAAATGACAGCTGAATCCATAGAAGACCCTGGGGAATCTGTATTCAAGGAGTACTTTGAATTGGAAGATTCTAAACTCAATCTGTTTAATTCAATGGTGTCCTGGGGTGTTTCCGTAAGAACGGTCTCAGGCTGTCTGTGACATAAGCTAGGACGAGGTACTTGTGTGGGGCAACACTTGGACAGACAGTTGCCAAAGTTCTGTAAAGACGTGAATGGAAGTGTTTGGTCAGGATCTTGCTTTTCCACCTACTTCACATAATGATTCAAAGGGATACCAGAGGAAAGGATTTCAACTAAGGCCCTGTTGGTCACATTCTGATCCTTTGGCAAGCCGATCTGTCTTGCGATATGCGTGTCCCGGCAATGAGAGAGTAAAGCGAGCTGAATCACCAGACTCAGTAAAAATATCGTCATGGCTTTTCTGCTTAGGAAACACTCCACCCGATAAGATGTGTTCCCCTTCTGCAAGCTTGCTGAGATCCACGCAACATTTTGCAAGCCGGTATTTGCATGGCGGTGCAGTACCACTGTGTCCTTTCCAGAGTCTATATGCTTTATAGGCCTTTCCTGAGGGGTAAGGACAGGTCACCAGTGAAAACAAGGCTTCTTCTGAGTGTACTTCTGCATAAAGGCGTTCTGCGAGGAAAACCGCATCTCGGTAAGCGCAGCGGTTTTAGTGCTTGCCATAGAGCAGCCTGGACGGGTTCCTGCAGCACCGTCATCCTCGAGGCTCAGGCCCACTTTCTGCAGTGCCTCAGGCATCCCCCCACCCCACACCGCCCGCACCCCACCGCCACCCCACTCCCGTAGCGGCTATGGCCCGGCCAGGCCAGCCCCGGCTCGTTTAAAGTCACCAGCGGGACCGTTCCCGGGGGATGGGGGAGGCCGAGCCCGAATGACTTCTCTATCCTGCCGACTCTGGAAAGCCCGGCCCCTTGTGATCCATTGCAAACCGAGAGTCACCTCGTGTTTGGAACACGGATCCGCTCCCAAGTTCAGTGGGGGGATGTGAGGGATGTGGCATGTAGGACGAAGGACTCTCTTCCTTCTGATTCGGTCTGCACAGCGGGGCCTAGGGCTGGAGCTCTCTCCGTGCGGACCGCTGACTCCCTCTACCTTGGGTTCCATCGGCCCCACCCTGGAACACGGGCCTCGGCAGATTCTGGCCCTTCCTGGCCCTTAAGTCGCTGTCAGAAACCCCATCTCGTGCTCGGATGCCCTCGAATGACTGTGGCTCGCACCTCTCTGGAAACATTGGCGATCTCTCCTCTACGCGCGGCCACCTGAAACCACAGGCGCTCGGGACACTCGTGCTTTCAGGAGAGAATGCTGAGAGTCTCTTGCCGACTCTCTCTTGACTTGAGTTCTTCATGGGTGTGTGGTGAGGACGTAGTGAGACCAGACGTATTAACTCAGGCCGGGTGCTGGTGGCTCACGCCTGTAACCCCAACGCTTTGGGAGGCCGAGGCCGTAGGATCCCTTGAGGAATCGCCTAACCCTGGGGAGGTTGAGGCTGCAGTGAGCGAGCCATAATGGTGTCACTGTGCTCCAGTCTGGGCGAAAGACAGAGTGAGGCCCTGTCACAGGCAGGCAGGCAGGGAGGCAGGCAGGCAGGCAGGCAGGCAGGCAGGCAGGCAGGCTGGCAGGCAACAGTTGTACTATGTTCTTCTCAGGGCAGGAAGCAGAAATAACAGAATACAGCACTTCATTTTTTTTTTCCTTGGGACGGAGTGTCACTCTTGGTGCCCACGCTGGAGTGCAGTGGCACCATCTCGGCTCACCGCAACCTCCACCTGCCGTGTTCAAGCGATTCTCCTGCCTCAGCCTCCTGAGAGTAGCTGGGATTACAGGCATGGGCCACCACACCCGGCTGATTTTGTATTGTTAGTAGAGACGGCATTTCTCCATGTGGGTCAGGCTGGTCTCGAACTGGCGACCCCAGGTGATCTCCCCACCTCGGCCTCCCAAAGTGCTGGGATGGCAGGCGTGAGCCATCGCGCCCGGCCGGCTACACTTTTTTATTTTTATTTTTTTTTAGTTTTCAATTTTAATGTATTTATTTATTTGCTATTCTTTATTCATTCATTCATTCATTTATTTATTTATTTATTTATTTATTTATTTATTTATTTATTTTCGAGACAGACTCTCGCTCTGTTGCCCAGGCTGGAGGGCAGCGGCGCGATCTCGGCTCACTGCAAGCTCTGCCTCCCGGTTTCACGCCATTCTCCTGCCTCAGCCTCCCGAGTAGCTGGGACTACAGGCGCCCGCCACCGTACCTGGCTACTTTTTTGTATTTTGAGTAGAGATGGGTATTCACTGTGGTAGCCAGGATGGTCTCGATCTCCTGACCCCGTGATCCGTCCGCCTCGGCCTCCCACAGTGCTGGGATGACAGGCGTGAGCCACCGCCCCCGGCCTATTTATCTATTTATTAACTTTGAGTCCAGGTTATGGAACCAGTTAGTTTTTGTATTTTTGTTTGAGACGAGGTCTCACCATGTTGCCAAGGCTTGGATCGAAGGATCCACCTGCGCTCGGCCTCCCAAGAGTGCGGGGATGACAGGCACGAGCCTACCGCGCCCAGACTCCCGCCTCCGCCCCCCCCCCCCCACCCCGCTTGTCTTCCCGATAGTTTCAGGGCAGAGTGTTTGGCTTTGGCTGGCCTGCTTAAATTCATTCTAAATAGAAATTTGGGACGTCATCTTCTGGCCTCATGGACTGTGAGCTGAGGAGTCCCCTGGTCTGTGTATCACAGGACGGGACACGAAAGGAGGAGAAAAATCGTAGCGTTCGAAATAGGTAATTTTGTGATACAGAAATACACGGATTCACCCAAAACACAGAAACCAGTCTTTTAGAAATTGCCTTAGTCCTGGTGTCTGTGCCGGTGATTCTTTTCGGTTTGGACCTTGACTGAGAGAATTCCCAGTCGGTCTCTCGTCTCTGGACGGAAGTTCCAGATGATCCGATGGGTGGGGACTTAGGCTGTGTCCCCCCAGGGGCCCTGGTCGATTAGTTGTGGGGAATCGCCTCCATCCTTCCCCGCACATCCTTCCCCGCCCCCCCCAAGGGGATCCCAATTCATTCCGGGCTGACACTCTCATTGGCAGACGTCGGGCATCACCTAGCGGCCACTGTTGCTCTGAAAACGGAGGCCTCGCAGAGGAAGGAAGCACCAGGCCGCCTGCGCACAGCCTGGGGCAACTGTGTCTTCTCCACCGCCCCCGCCCCCACCTCCAAGTTCCTCCCTCCCTCGTTGCCTATGAAATCGCCACTTTGACGACTGGGTCTGATTGACCTTTGATCAGGCAAAAACAAGCAAACACATAAATAAATAGAATAACACAGAAATAACTAACGAAATAAAATAAGTCAATACAATGCATTCCAATACAATACAATGCAACGCAACACAACACAACACAACGCAACACAACGCAACACAATACAATACAACGCAATACAATACAATACAATACAACAGGCCGGGCGCGGTGGCTCATGCCTGTCATCCCATCACTTTGGGAGGCCGAGGTGGACGCATCACCTGA
>NC_072002.2:2658718-2661218 GCF_028885655.2 Pongo abelii
AGCCCGTCGGCGTGGGGTTCGAGGCGGTCGAGTGAGATGAGATGCGCGCCCCTCCCGCGCGGGGAAGGGCGCCGCCGGGTCCGGCGAGCGCACGTCCCGTGCTCCCCTCTGGCGGGTGCGCGAGGGCCGTGTGAGCGATCGCGGCGGGCGCGGGCCGGTGGCGCGTGCGCCGGCCGGCCGCCGAGGGGCTGCCGTTCTGCCTCCGACCGGTCGCGTGCGTGGCTTTGCCTCGGAAGCGACGCAGGAGGCGGGTGGACGGGGGGGGCCTTGTGAGCCTGCCGGGCCCCCCGCCCTGACCGCGAACGCTCGAGGTCGCCGCAGGCGCGCTTCTCCTCGTACCGCAGGCCCCCTCCCTTCCCCGGGCGTCCCCGAGCGCCTCTGCGGGCCCGACGAGGGGCGACCGGCGGGTGGGGAGTGTGACCCACCCTCGGTGAGAAAGCCTTCTCTAGCGATCTGAGAGAGGTGTGCCTTGGGGTGCCGGATCTCCCGGCCTGCCGCCTCTGTCTCCTTCTGCCTTATGGTAGCGCTGTCGTAGCGACTCGCGCGCAGAGGACCCTCCTCCGCTTCCCCCTCGACGGGTTGAGGGTGGGGAGAGCGAGGGTTCCGCCGGCCACCGCGGTGGTGGCCGAGCGCGGCTCGTCGCCTGCTGTGTGGCCCGCGCCTCCCCCTTCCGAGTCGGGGGAGGATCCCGCCGGGCCGGGCCCGGCGTCCCAGCGGGTTGGGACGCGGCCGCCGCGAGCGGTGGGTGTGCGCGGCCTTCCGTCCGGCGCGTGACCCCCACCTCGGCCGCGAGTCGGCTCTCCGCCCGCTCCCGTGCCGAGTCGCGAGCGGTGCCGACGACCGCGTGCGCGTGGGCGCGGGGTTGGGCCGCCTGGCCCCGGGAAAGCGTCCCACGCTGGGGACGCGCCGGTCTCCCGGAGCGGGACCGGGTCGGAGGCTGGACGAGAATGACGAGCGATGCGGCCCTGGCGTCGGGTTGGTGGCTGTGGTCGCTTCGGGGCCCCCGGTGGCGGGACCCGGGGCTCGTGAGGCGGGTCTCGGTGGGTGCCGAGGGCCGTCCGGCGTCCCAGGCGGGGCGCCGCGGGACCGCCCTCGTGTCGGTGGCGGTGGGATCCCGCGGCCGTGTTTTCCTGGTGGCCCGGCCGTGCCCGAGGTTTCTCCCGCCGAGCCGCCGCTCTGCGGGCTCCCGGGTGCCCTCGCCCTCGCGTTCCCCGGCCCTTGGCTCCCTGTGCCCCCCTTCCCCGCCCGCCGCCCGCCGATCCTCTCCCCTCCCCGAGCGGCTCGCCGGCTCGACGTCGGTGGTGGCCTCGTCTGGGACCGAACCCGGCACCGCCTCGGGGGGCGCCGCCGCCGGCCGCTGGTCGGCCCGGTGTCCCCGTCCCCCGGCGTGCGCCTTCGGGACCGGGTCGGCGGCCCCCCCGGCGTTGGGCCCCGGTGGGCTCCCGGAGAGGGGTTTTCTTAGGGGTCGGCCGGTGGCGCGTGCGGGAGAGAGAGGGTTCCGGGGGGCTGGCCGCGACTGCGGCGGCGGTGTGGGGGAGCCGCGCGGATCGCCGAAGGTCGAGTCGGCCGCTCCGGGTGCCGCGCGGGGGCCGCCTTCGCGCTCGGAGGCTGCGGGCGGTGAGACCCCCCGCGTGTGTCCCGGCCGCGGTCGGCTGCGCCCGAGGGGTCCTGCGGCGTCCCCTTCCCCGCCGGCCGCCTTTCTCGAGCCTTCCCCTTCGCCTCGGCCTCGCCCGGGGTCTCGTCGTCTTCTCCCGGCCCTGTCTTCCGAATCGGTTCGGCGCGCCCCCGGGTGCGCCTCGCTTCCCGGGCCTGCCGCGGCCCTTCCCCGAGGCGTCCGTCCCGGGCGTCGGCGTCGGGGAGAGCCCGTCCTCCCCGCGTGGCGTTGCCCCGTTCGGCGCGCGCGTGCGCCCGAGCGCGGCCCGGTGGTCCCTCCCGGACAGGCGTCGGTGCGACGTGTGGCGCGGGTCGACCTCCGCCTCGCCGGTCGCTCGCCCCTTTCCCCGGGTCGGGGGGGGGGCCCGGGCCGGGGCCTCGGCCCCGGTCGCGGTCCCTCGTCCCGGGCGGGGGCGGGCGCGCCGGCCGGCTTCGGTCGCCCTCCCTCGGCCGTCGTGTGGCGTGTGCCACCCCTGCTCCCGCGCCCGCCTGGGCGGGGGCCCGGAGCCGGGCTTCGGCCGGGCCCCGGGCCCTCGACCCGACCGGCGCGCGGGCGCTGCGGCCGCACGGCGCGACTGTCCCCGGGCCGGGCACCGCGGTCCGCCTCTCGCTCGCCGCCCGAACGTCGGGGCCGCCCCGCGGGGCGGGGCGGAGCGCCGTCCCCGCCTCGCCGGCGCCGCGGGCGCGCGCGCGGCCGCCGGTCCCTCGCGGCTGCCGGGCGCGGGTCGGGCGGTCCGCCTCGTCGCGGGCGGGCGCGCGAAGGGTCCGCGGGGGTGGCTGCGTGTGCGTCTGCGGGGCGAGCCCGTCGGGGGGCGGCGGTCGCGTGTCGTCGCGCGGGCGGGGGTGG
>NC_072002.2:2673718-2678718 GCF_028885655.2 Pongo abelii
TTACATAGACCTGTATATGTATATCCTTCGTTTATTATGGATTAACAATGTTCGTGTATTTATTTTCTTTTCTTTTGGGGCCTGCCTGATCTTCTCACTCTGGGCTCTGGTGACCTCAGGCTCCCAAGTAGCTGGGATGGGACTACAGGGATCTCTTAAGCCCGGGAGGCAGAGGCGAACGTGGGCTGTGATCGCGCGCCTCCACTCCACCTGGGCTGGGCTGGGCTGGAGAGAAAACGGTGGATTGTCATCTTCATTACCTTACCTTTTAGCTTTATTCGTACCCTCTTATTTGCTTCTTTATTCTCATGGGTTATTCTAGGTCATTGTCATGTTCATCGTTTGCTTGCTTGTTTCATTGGTTTCCTTCCTTCCCTGCCTTCCCGGCGGGGTCTTCCTCTGCCTCTGTCGCCCGGGATCACCCCAGCCTCGACGATTTCGACCGACCGTCCGACCGAGCGGCCGTCCCGCGTCTCATCCCTCCCGTCCCCGTTCCCTGGGACTACGGGTGTGCACCACCACACCGGGTGACTTTGATGTTCTTTCTCACGTCTCACGTTTTCCGTAGGTAGGGAGGCAGGTATCTGTGGATGTGTGGATGTGAGTGAGATGGGGTCTGGGGTTCTGTCGTGTGGCCCGGGCTGGTCTCGGACTCCTGTTCTCGAGCGATCCGCCTGCCTGCCTCGGCCGCCCGCGCTGCTGCTGTGACAGGCGTGAGACGCTGCACCTGGCTCATTCTATAGTTGCCTGCCTGCCTGCCTGCCTGCCTGCCTGCTTGCCTGTCTGTCTGTCGATCGTCTTCTTTTTAGTACGGGTGTGCTCTCGCTTTGTTGTCCACGCTCTGGGCACACGTGATCGCTTTTTAAACTTCTATGATTATTATTATTGCAGGTGTCGTCTCACACGTCGAGGTGATCTCAAACGTCTACGCTCCGGCCATCCTTCCACGTCGGCCTCCCGGAGTGCTGGGATGACACGCGTGGGCACGGTACGCTCTGGTCGTATTTCTCGTGGGTCGGTTCTTTCCGTTCTACGCACGCGGAATGCGAACAGATAAAATTTTGAGACGCGTCTCACTGATCTCTCCCCTCCCCCTCCCCCTCCCCCCTCCCCCTCCCCCTCCCCCTCCCCCTCCCCCTCCCCCTCCCCCTCCCCCTCCCCCTCCCCCTCCAGACGGAGTTTCACTCTTGTCGCCCAGGGTGGACTACGATGGCGTGATCTCGGCTCGCTGCGACCTCCGCCTCCCGGGTTCGAGTGATCCTCCTGCCTTGGCCTTCCTGAGGAGCTGGAATGACGGGGAAGCGCCATCGTGCCCGGCTGACTTTTATATTTTTAGTACAGATGGGGTTTCTCCGTCTTGGTCAGCCTGGTCTTGAGCTTCCGACCGTTGGACGATTTTAACTTTCTTGGTGGTTGCTTTTCTTTTTCTTTTTTTCTTTTCTTTTCTTTCCTTCTCCTCCCCCCACCCACTCCCCCTGTCCTCCTCGTCCTCCTCGTCCTCCTCGTCCTCCTCGTCCTCGTCCTCCTCCTCCTCCTCCTTTTTCATCTCTTTCAGCTGGGCTCTCCTACTTGTGTTGCTCAGTTGCTCACGCTGGTCTCCAACTCCTGCCCTTGACGCTTCTCCCCTCACACCCACCGTCTGGTTGTTGAGATGCGCACCTCTTGTAAAATGGAAAAGATGAAAAAAATAAAGACGGAGGTGAAAAGCACGGAGTGAACGTGTCTCTTGCCGTCTCCCGGGGTGTCCCTTGGACCCCGAGAGACGGAGGGAGCTTGGCTGAGTGGGTTTTCGTGGCTGAATCCTCCCGAGGGCCTCCTTCCCTCTCCCCCTTGTCCCCGCTTCTCCCCCGGCCGAGGCTCCCGCCGCCGCCGCCGTGGCATTTTCCGTAGGAGAGCTGTGGGAGAGGACCGACGCGGCTTCCGGATCTAGATCCCGCTGGACGTCTCTGGCTCGGCGTCCCCCGCCGGCTACCTGCCGCCTTCCGGGGAGCTCTGAGGCGCGTGCCCCCAGCCCCCGTCACGTCCCGCTACCCTCCCCCGGCTGGCCTTTGCCGGGAGACCCCGGGGGAACCGCGTGGACGCTGCTTTCCGACCCTCCGGCGAACACTTCCGCCGGATGCCCCGGGTTGGCCGGATGGGATGAGACTGGACCGCTCCGGACCGTGCTGTTCTTGGGGGTGGGTTGTCGTACAGGGTGGACCGGCGGCCCCGGCGTTGGAAAGGGTGCGCGGGGGTGGAGCTGTCACGTGGGATGCCCTCCTTCCCCTCGGCCTGCCTTCGGCTTCCTCGGGCGTGAAGACGACTTCCCGTCACGACCACTTTTCTCCCCTTTCTCCACCACACGGATGAGACGCATGAGAGGGAGAAACAGCTCCATAGATACTGCTGACCTTCATTTGTGGAATCCTCAGTCACCTACACACAGACAGGTGACTACACGGGGACCCAAATCGGACACCGTTTCCGGGTCCTCATGGTGGGATTCGTCGGTCTCTCTCTCTCTCTCTCTCTCTCTCTCTCTCTCTCTCTCTCTCTCTCTCTCTCTCTCTCTGTCACACACACACACACACGATTTCCGTATCTAGTTCACAAAGCACACTCACTTACCCTTTCCCCGGTACGCAGGCTGAGTGAAACCCACCCCGCCCTCCACCCGTCGGCTGACGAAACCCCTTCTCTATGATGTATGAACGAGACGGTCTGGGCCGGGCACGGTAGCTCACGCCTGTCACTCCGGCACTTTGGGAGGCCGAGGCGGCTGGATCGCTTCAGGCCGGGAGTTCCAGACCGACCGCGCTGGCCGACGCGGCGAAACCCCGTCTCTCTGAAAAATAGAACGGTGAGCCGGGCCTGGTGGCCTGGGCTTGGGATCACGACTGCTCGGGAGACTGGGGCGGGCGAGTGGCTCCGACCGGGGAGGCCGAGGTGGCGATGAGCTGAGATCGTGCCACGGCGATCCGGCCTGGATGACGCAGCGAGACCCTGTCTCGATAGAATCGTAATATTATTAGAAGGTGACTTGTGCCTGGTGATGGCCGCCTGTCGTCGCGGCTGAGAGGCTGCGATGAGGAGAAGATCGCTTGAGGCCCCGCGGGTCGAGGCTTCGGTCGGTCGGCCGTGACCCGCTGTATCCTGGGCGGTCACCGGTCGAGGACATAGGCCCCCTCCCCGTTTTCCTTTCTTTTCTTCCCTTCTCTTTTCTTCTTTTTTCTTCTCTTTTCTTCTTTCTTTCTTTCTTCTTTTTCCTTTCCTTCTTCCCCTCTTTCTTTCATGCCTTACTGCCTTCCTGCCTTTCTTCTTTCCTCCCTTACTCCCTTCCTCCCTTCCTTCTTTCCTCCCGCCTCGGCCTCCCAAAGTGCTGGGATGACTGCTGTGAGGCACCGTGCGTGCTTGGCCTAAAGAGACACCCTTTGAGAGTGAGACACGGGGAGCGCCTCCCGGTGATCTGATGGACTGATTGATTTAGAGACGGCATCTCACTCTGTCACCCCGGCAGTGGTGCCGTCGTAGCTCACTCACTGCAGCGTGGACGTTCCTGCACTCGAGCGATCCTTCCGCCTCAGCCTCCAGAGTACGGTACCCGGGACCACGGGCACGCGCCACTGTCCCCGGACCGTTTTTTTTTTCCCCCCCACCCCGAGACAGAGTTTCGCTCTGGTTGCCTAGACTGCGGTGCGGTGGCGCGATCTTGGCTCGCCGCAACCTCTGCCTCCCGGGTTCGAGCGAGTCTCCCGCGTCGGCCTCCCGAGTAGCTGGGATGGCGGGCGGGCGCCGCCACGTCTGGCTGATGTGGTATTTTTAGTGGAGGCGGGGCTTCTCCGTGTGGCTCGGGCTGGACTCGAACTCCCGACCTCGGGTGATCGATCCGCCCTTCCCGGCCTCCCGACGTGCTGGGATGACGGGCGTGAGCCACCGCGCCCGGCCTTCATTTTTCAATGTTTTTCCACGGACGGGGTCTCCTCGTTTTGTTGCCACCCTCCTGACCCGGCGTCTCAGAGTGCTGGCGTGACGGGCGTGAGCCACTGCGCCTGGACTCCGGGGAGTGATTCACGACCACGACCGCTGGACTGATTCTTTCTTTCTTCTTTCTTTCTTTCTTTCTTTCTTTCTTTCTTTCTTTCTTTCTTTCTTTCTTATTTATGGATGGATGAATTCTTTTAGTATTGATTTGTGTATTTCTTTTCAGACGGAGTCTCGCTCTGGGCGAGGAGAGGCGAGGCGCATCGCTTTGGAAGCCGCGGCACCGCCTTCTGAAGCCCCATTCATATGCACAGAGCCCTATTCCCTTCCTGGAGTTGGAGCTGATGCCTTCCATAGCCTTGGGCTTCTCTCCATTTAGAAGCTTTGACAGGCGCAACCCCACCCAGAGGCTGGCTGCGGCTGAGGATTCCTGGGTGTGCTGGGGCTGGAAAGTGGGTCCCCTATTTTGGATACCTCGGCCGAGACATCCCCGGGCCCCCATCGCTTGCTCACCCTTTGAGATCCCCAGCCTCCGCCACCTTGCAGGCTCACCTCTTACTTTCATTTCTGTCTTTCTTCCTTTCTTGCGTTGGAGGAGGGGGTGCGGGAATGAGGGGGTGTGGGGGGGTGGGGGTGCGGGGTGGGGACGGAGGGGAGCGTCCTAAGGGTCCATTTAGTGTCATGCCTCTTTCACCACCACCACCACCGAAGATGAAAACAACCGTCGGCTAAATACCGCCTGTTCTCATCTACAACTGGGAACTCATAGATGAGAGTTCTTGCGTGGGCAGAACGAGGGGGACCGGAGACGCGGGAGCCTACTTCAGGGAGGAGGGGTGGAAGGAGAGACAGCTTCGGGAAAAAAACAAAACACGAAAACTACCGGACACGGCGCTGAGTATCCGGGTGATGAAATCATCTGCACACTGAACACTGAACCCCCCCCCCCCCCACCCCGTCACAAGTTTAAGTTTACCTATGACATAACACTCTTGCACATGTGTCTTCGAACAAGAAATAAAAGTTAGAGGGGAGAGGGG